>NC_092191.1:6042500-6250000 GCF_043641665.1 Enoplosus armatus | reverse complement strand
TTCCAGCCGGCAGAAACTCAATCCACTCGCTATTCTCCTCACCTTACTCTTAGTGATGGATTGACAAGATGAGGCTGAGGGGGTGGGGGACCTCTCAGTCTCATCACATCAAACAAACCACCCACAAAGAGAATGCTACTGGCCTTATGTCAAATTCACAAACTTTAGGTAAACTTTTCCTCCGCGTCCTCCTCCTCCTCCTCCTCCTCCTCCTCCTCCTTACAGTACCTCCTTGGCTGGGCCATTCCATCCTATCAGACATTTCCCCTGAGGAGAGTGAGTGCTGGCTTTGACTCATCAAAAATGAAAGGGATTACACAAGCTCAATGTGTGTATAGTATGTGTGTACTATGGTGGTATAGTCAGTGGAGAGTGCCACCGTGAGGCTTAAAGGAATAATGCATGCAGCTTGATTGCAAAGATGATAGAGGAGGACTAATAAAGGGCCCTGCTTCTCAGTATGCCATGGCGGCCATCAAGCATACCGATTTTGTTTTCATCTGAACGCTATAGAAGCTGTTTCTACTAATTAGTATCAGTAAGAAGAAATATATCGTAAATTCAGAAGGTTGGAATGGAAATTTGTTTGGAAACACTAGAGAATGACTGGTACAGTGGGTGTGAGCAGATGTTTAAGTTGAGTGTTTCAAATTACTCCCAGTTTAAAGAAGGCTCAATTTGAAGGCTTAACTGCCAAATTAGTTAAAGGAGCTTTTCTTTCTTAACAGACTCACAAACAAAGTATGGTCTTATTATAAGCACTTAGCATTGTAAGCAAAGACGGTGCAGAGTGCGCACATCCAACCCCAGCTGAGTAAATGACAAAAGCAGCATACAAAGGAAAAAGAGAGGCTGTCTTCACACTAAATATTGCAAGCTCTCTAAAGGGCTCTTGAATGAGGCAACATTTCGACCATTAAGGACAGTCAGGCAAACATCCATGTGAAAAATGAGCAGGCTATAAAACTCATTATCCCAGTCTACATTTGTTTGTATCATGTGCTCTAACTGTTGTCTGTATATACATGTACAGCTAACTTTCCTTTCACATGAACGTTTGCCTGATGAAGATGTTGATGGTCGAAACGTTACCTCAAGCCTGTGTGGGTCAATCACTTTCAGTTTTATGATTAAACACCTGCAAAACTAATGACAGTCCAACAAAAAAGCTATACAACAGCTGTATTTTGTAGTTAGTGCTAATTAGTGAATATTGGCATGCTAACACGCTAAACTAAGATGGTGCACATGGTAAACATTATACCTGCTAAACACCAGCATATTGGTATTGCCATTGTGAGCGTGTTTGCATGCTGACATTAGCCTTTGGCTCAAAGTACCGCTGTGCAGCCTCACAGAGCCACTAGCATGGCAGTAGACTCTCAGTTTCAATTAACCTTTATTTATTTATTACCCATGTGTCACTGACTGTTTTTGAGGAATGTGCTGTTCACACTAACAGAGTTACACACATTAACACCCTGAAGCTGCCCAGTACAATAATAATACAAGACTTTGAGAAACACCACATTTTCCCTCATCAGTGAATATTTATTTACTGAATCTCAAATAGCCGAAAGGGCATTTGTTACCATGATTACGGGTGTAATGGTGATACCTTAAAACCAAATATGGTAGTTTAGTGGACTGGATAGAAGTGTAAGGGTCACAGAGAACATTAATACACAAATACTGATTAAGGATGACTGTTTATCTATTCAAATGTCACAGCTTGGTTAAAGTTACCTTTTGTATAACATATTTTTTACACCACTGTTTTATGTAAGTTGGCAGGTGTGTGTTTGTGACTCACTGGTGACAGCACACGGAGGTTATTAGGGGCCACGTGGCGCGATGCCGCCTCTGTGTCATGAAGCAGATGACACAGGACTCATCTCTCCCAGGACAGTGGGAGTCCTGGGAGAGATGCAGCACAGTCTGTCACAAACTGGGGTCAGGAGTTCAGCATATGAGGGGGAAACAGGCTGGAGGCACAGAACAACAGAGTCAGTCAGTGTGAAGGAAAATTCAAGTGGCTGCAATTAAAGCAGTAAGTCACACAAAAAGCAAAGAAAAAGACATTCTGGTCTTGGCATGACATGACAAAATAAAGTAAAGAAGGCATCTTAAAAAATTAAATTTTCAATTAAAAATGCAAGATAGACCTTAAAGTACTGTAAATGAAACTAGGTAAGGAGGCGACCATGTAAAAAGTGACCTTGTGAGATTGGTCTCATTTCCCCAGAGCCTTATGATTTATGTTGTCAAAGGTTATAACTGCTGTGTGAAAAATGCAGAAGAGAGGAAGTGCACTGTGTCATGAGGCAGTACTCACACGGCTGGAATCTGAACAACAATCATCTTAAATAATATCATTTATTACCAAAGGAATTCTTACAAATTATGGACCTTATAAAAAAATATGGTTTAAAATTATTTGTAATATATTACAAAATGTCAGAATTATACCTCCTTCAAAGGGAAACCAACCTTTTTTTACTTGACATTTTAAAACTGAGACCTCTCCAGGGTCATATAAAATGTGTTTCCCAAAAGGATACAGTATGGTGTCGAGTACAATATGTCCTCTAAAGCTACACTGTGGAAATTAACTTCTTCTATAAATACATTTTTAATATGCATAGGTTATATTGCATGCATTTACCTGCATAAAAAGGAAAGAAGTTTGACTTTTTGTATTCCCTCTTATACAACACTCAGCATCCCCTTTGATTACTGCCTCTCTGATGTGCACAGTCTAAATATTCCTGCTTAAAAGAAACTAGTCTCAAATAAATGACACAAATGTTTAGAATAGTCACCATCGTTACTTTCTGTATCTACTTTTATACACTGTTCACTTTGTGCACTGCCTTTTCAAAAAGCTCAGCTTACAACATGTTTATTAGTATGGCAGTCTCATTTTCACCTCACCCGAGCCAGGGGGCAGGGCTGGCAGTGGCTGGTTGGCAGTGGCTGCCATTGCTGGCGCTGATGCCTCAGTTAAAGGGCACTGGGCCTGTGCCTGTTGCAACTCAACAAATCTGTCTGTCAAAGTCTTCTTGGGACGGCAAATTGGCCAACAGAGAAGTCATTAAATAGAAAAACGAGAGAGAGAGAGAACAGAGAAAATGTTTAAAGCTCTTCACAGTAAAAGGTTATAAAGGAGGAGAAAATAAGATACACCATGAAACAGTGAAAGAGAAAACCTTGAAAGGAGAGATAGGCAGACACAAACTAATTAACAGGGGGAACATGAGAGGGACGAAGCTGTCTCCTCAATTAACAGTTCGCCCATGTCCACAGGAAAAAACACTCAACTTCCTCCATTTCCTGTGTTAAAGCAACAATCGGCACGTCTTTGCTGCACTCTTATGCACCACTTTAATTCATTTTGTTGCCACAGCACAAAAGAAAGCATATGGAATTTAAAAAAAACCCATATGGAGTCACAGGGGAAAGTAAAACATTTCAGCCATGCTGCTGCATATGTATTTTGACCTTTCTACTTTTCTTGAAAGACAGCCAACTTCTGTCCTGGGCAGAGTGACTTAGCAGACCTCTTCCTGACTTGTTGCGGGCCAGCCTACTGAAGGCACAGCTCTCTGCAATGCAGTGTCTTTGTTTAGTTTGACAGGGAAACCGTCGCTGACAGCCAACAGCACATTGTACTGTATTGGTTTAGCTGAACAAGCCTGTTATAGAATATCACAGATTTCTTTTTCTATTCTTAGCTTTCTCCCTCTTCTGGATTTTGGTTTTTGGACTTAGAGGGATGTGAGAATTTGAAAACAATGTTACTAGAAACAAAGACACTAAAACACTCGACTCCAGTGAGTTTTTAACTGTTGAATTTGCAACCAAAATGTAGCTAAAATACTGTTTTCTTCATGTCCTCAAATATTTGATGTATATTTTACAAGATGAGCTGTGCATATAGTGACATGCAGGCTAGTTGAAAAGCACCCAAACTATCATAAAACTTGGTGTAAAGTGAAACATCTAACACAAAACACAAGAGGGTGATTAATAATCTGTCAAATCTAACGTCATCTATTTCCAACCAAAAAAGAGGCAAAAATGACCACTAGAATAGCATAATTATTGAGCTTGTGATGAATAAAAGCTCCAGGAGGCAACTGACCTACTTTCAACCACTAGGGGGAGTGGTTAGCACAACTGATCTACGTGTTTGTTCAGATATCTGAGTAATACTTCACTTTCCCTGAGTGAATACAGATCTGATATAAACTGGATTGGTTGTATCTGTGTGGTTGAGCACTTGCTTTAACTGTGGTGTTCTGTAAGATCTGATATCGTCTCCAGGAGAGAGGGTGACTTTTTTTTTTCTGAGTGTCTGACCCAGGTTGATCTTGGATACTATCCTGAGGTCTGGAGACAGCTGCAGAGCAAGGCTGCCAAAGGGAGCAGCTATCATTGGTAACCTCCTGCAGTATTGGTAATGGCAGCGTTGCTCTTCTAGCAAAGGGACCATCCAGCCTCTATCAACAGGTTTAAAGGCAATGCCCCAAAGGAGGTTTACGAGTTTACATCCACTGAGACTCTGCATGCAGTGCAGGTTGTGTTGTTTTTTTCAGGGCTTTAATTACATTAATATTGGAGTGACTTTTAAGTTTAAGTTAAGACATGTACACTATTGTGATCCATTAACTTTTCATGTAGCCCCATCATCAGGTCAACATTTAAAAATCCAATATTCTGGTTTATGACCAAACACTTGCAAAACTAAAGACATTCTCATCGGCCTGAGCTGTACTTTGAACATGGTAAACATCAGCATGTTAGTATTGTCACTGAGAGCATGTTAGCATTTAGCACAAAGCACCACTGTGCCTAAGCACAGCCTCAAAGAGTGGTTCGCATTTGTTTCTGTGTGTTAAATGTCTTTGTTCAGACTCTCCACAGCTGCCACCTCATCTAAGAGTTTGGCTGGGTGTAAGAATGTGGGGGCTGTTTGTGACAGATTCCTGGGCATAAAGGTGAATGTGTGGTGGGATTAATCTATATCTGCCTACAAAGAGAGATATTATCCTGTCTCTGTGATGTTTTATCAACAAAGTCTATACCACAAGAAACCGTTTTGTTTTTCTTGTGTCTTCTGTCTGTGTCTACATTCTGTATTGGTTTTATACAAACAAGCATCATCCCTTCTGTGTTTCAAAGTATTTGTCATTCAGTCAACACCGCAGAATTCTAATTTAGGACATATTTCAATGTAGCTATGCAGGCTGTTCATCCAGAGCTTGCATAAGTATTTATTCTAAAGGCTCTATGATGACAGCCTAGAATGTCTCCAGATCCACAGGAGCTGGCAGGATACACAACAGCCTCAGCAGTTAAAGACTTCCCAGGACCAAAGTCAATCCAATTATTGTCTACATCATTCATTTTTATCAGCACCCCTTGGTGTAAATCAAAGGACATTTGAATGTAACTAATCAAGAGTGGAATGTCCTGTCATGGCGAGTCTAAGCCCTGAGATGTGAGAGTCTGGCTGTGACCCTACTAAAGGTCACGAATGACCTCAATGCTATAAAGCCAGATATGAAACAGTGCCATTTGGACGTTCTGAATGTTAACTTTCCCTTGGTCTGCAGAGGAGCAGGCAAAGCAGTGGAGGTGGTGGGTGGGTGGTGTCCTATTTTTGGAGGGGCTATCAGCAACCCAGTGACATAGGTCTGAGTGACAGGACAAGTGTTGCGTTGGACCCTCCCCTTGCTCATTTGAGGCAGGCATTCCTCAGTGTAAGCAGACACAGACCCCCCTCCCATCATATTTCTCTCTCCTCCCTCACTCTCTCCCTTGGCCTTCCTATGATGGTTGGCCCACTCTGGGTGTGGGTGGGTGCACAGAATTGCGTGTGTTCAGGTGTGAGCGCCGGCCTCAGAGCTGGACTCAGAGAGAAGTCAGCGCCCGGACAGTGTGGCAGGCAAAGAGCAGGTCAGAGCTCTCTGAGGGGGCCCTGACCACTGACCATGGGGCCAACACACTGAGGGCCCCCCCCCCCAGACGAATTATAAAAACCAAAGAGGAGCTGAAAATAACCAAGAAAAAGAAGAAAAGCTAATAAAGACAGAGAGAACAGAACAATGGTTGCAGAGGAAGTGATAATTACATTGTCCGGTGGAGCGCCATGGGGCTTTCGTCTCCAGGGAGGTTTGGAGCATCAGAAGCCGCTCCAGGTGGCTAAGGTAAGGCGGGTCACTCAGCAGGTTGGACAAAGGCAGTCATTTCACGAGTGGAAAGTAGAAAACTGTGTTAGATTCAACAGCCTTGCGAAAGAGAAGTGAAACTTCAGCTGAGATATATTAGGTAGAGATTTAAGGAGCTGTGAACAAGGTTGAAATGGAACATTGGCTGCTGTGCAAGTTGGTTTGGGGCCTGAATATGAGTCATCATCTTGTTTGAGAATGGTCTTCATGCAGAGGTGCACCGATGATTGATTGGGTGAACTTTAAACTTCAAGTCTAGCTGGGAATGTAGGACAACCTTGTCGCATATCTTCCATTGAATGCTGTGTCTCTTATTAAACTGCATGAAGCCCAAAGCTATAATGAATTTAGAGTGAGCAGGATATCTGAAATAGTCGTAACTGGTTTCTCGGTTTGTTTTTGACAAGTAACTTTGTGCTGCTTACTGACACTGTTCTTCAGTTGTGCTTTGAGTAGTGAAATGTGGCTGAGATTTTTGGTACATTACGGTCATCGTATTGACTGTTGTCTGTATTGTGAGGAGCTTATGGATACAACACACCGTTCACCCATGACCATGATCTGATCTGCACTATTGAACTAGCATGTTTCCACTACGTCATCGTTTCAGTAAGAAAGTCAAATCACTCCAGCCATGCTTGGTCATATTTAAGATGGCAGGTTACCTGAGACTTAATTGGAAACACAGTTGTAACAGTAGAAACCACTTAGGTGAGCAATCAATGTCATAAAAGTCTGGATTTAGTTCAGTTCTTGAAATCACTGTTCAGGCCAGACTCAAGCCAGACTGGTGTCTGTGATATAAAATACTAGAGAATTTTGAGAATTAAAGACTACTTTTATATCTTCATCTTGTTTTATAAGGAAGTTCACTCTCATCTCATTTTACTCCCCTAGAGCAAATTCTTCACAAGAATTTGGTGCCCACATTTGGCACCAGTGAAGCAGTCCAGATTTGAATCTTGATCTCCATTTGAGAAAGGAAAGATTGACATGTAAGCCAAAGGGGAATATATACTGGATAAAAGGATTAATTAGGCTTTCAAGCTGAAGAAAATAGTACCTCTGAGAGATAAAGTAAAGTAAATACATTTCTTATAACTTATTCTTGTTAAAAAACGAATTCAGTTACAGTAAAGTTGTTACATTTTCTGACTTCGTATTGATCCTTTGCTGTTTGTATCTAGTCAGTTGCATGCCGTCACCATCTGTGACACGAGTTGTAAAAATCATCGATCCACAGCTGTTGCTCTTCGCTCTTCTACCAACCTTGTCCTTCCTGTTTAAAGAGACTTGGGCCGACTTTCTCTGCTATGAAATCTTTATATGGAGAGATCTTATTTCTGGATAGTACACCTGCACACACATAATGCATGCATACATGTACACACATCTTACAAACACACATATCCACACACACTTTCAATAATTGTTGACCGAGCAGAACTACTTTTCCAGGTGGCTATTTTTGGTTGAGAAGCAACAGGTCACGGGGTCAGCCAAGGTGTGTGTTTCAGCTCAGTACTCAAAAATTTACCTCATGCACTATTTTTGTACGGGTGCTACTCAGTATCTTGCTGCTTAAAGAAGAATGTATAACTTATTTTTGCAGGTTCGCGTGCAAAGGAAATCCTGATTGCTAAACCTCTGTTGTACTCCATATTGTTCGTGTTCAGGCATCACATGAGCTGTGAAAAAATGACCAGGAGGGAGAAACCAACTTGCTATGGTCAACCTCTTCGGCCCTTCAGACTTTCAAATAAATTTGTCCTTAAAATTTTTAATTTTTAAATTAAAACCCATGACAATATCACAGAGTATATTCTGTATTTGCATGTTCCAGCAGTTCAGTGACGTTTTATGATGTCCTGGTCATCATTTTGTGCACATTTCCTCAAACAAGACATACAGTTTTAGTATCTTTGAAAACTGTGCAATGATTGCTCCTCCGGTTGGTCAATGGGATTGAAGAAGCATGCACCCTTTATGTATATACTGTATCTTAAACCTCTCTTATCTATCATATACCTCAAAAATATAAATTAAAAAGTTGTTCAGATAAAGGTAATTAAATTGGTACAACAATTCTAAATGAGTAAAGGAAATGTTTCAGCTTGAAGACCTCACAAATACTTTATGGTTAAATATGTTTCACAAAGATTCCCCTTTGCCGGACAAACAGGATTTCATATAGACAGTATTTAGCATCTTAAGAATGATTGCTCTTTAAAATGTTAATCCTACATGTAGTTGACTTATGCAGAATGTGGTAGTATGTACACAGAGAGTCCGGACACCATATCACCTTTATAGCGGTGGATGACAGCTGTTTCTGTCCGACTATCCAAAACAGCTTGCTCCTTCACCCCTGAGAGCAGGAAGGCGTTATCTTGTACTCATACTATACCGTCCATAACAGGTGGAGCAGTCTGGGGCTTCACTGAAAGAGCTGGTGTGTCAGAGCTGGGTTTGTGCCCGTGGGCCTGCATGTGTGTTTATTTATATGAGTTTAGGTGTATTTTTGTATCAGTCCATGCAGTGTGTGTGTGCAAGCATGTAAGGGTATTATAACTGTTATGACTTGCAACCACAAGGTGACTAAATGAATGAATAACTGACTTCCTGTACCACAAGAAGGCACAGGCCACTTTGAAAAGCTTAGCTAAATAGGGATGTGGGATTTCATTACAGGCAAACCAGAATAGCTGGAAAGAAAACTAATTAGGTCAACCAAAGCAATGCTTCTTTATCTCTAAAATCCAACATACAATATTAATTTAATACATGGCAGTGGCCTCATAGAGTGCAATCAACACTGCAGTCATTGTCTTTGAAAAATCTGCTTTGAATTTATCATGGAACATGTTGACATGGCTTACATAGACATGAGGCAATTTAGGGTGGGCATAACGCCATGGTCCTGACAGACCTTGGGCACAAATAGCAAAGCACCAAATGAAGATGGCTGCTGGCTGGCATTTCCATGTTAAAGTGTGTTTGAGTGTCCCACTCGAGCTGCAATATGTGGCATATGTCCGCAGCAAGATTGAGCTGTCAGGACAAAGTCTGCTCTCTGTCAGTCATCACAAATCAAGACAAGACAGCAGCATACCTCTGTTTTTTTCTGTCCCGGCATTTACAACAGCCGAACATACAATTCTAAGAGAAATAATAAAATAGCAGGAAAAGAAAGACAGGAGAAGAGTGATGATGTTTGATGTTTGTACCAGTTGTCTTAATATCCTCTTTTAAGTATCTGCTGTACATCAGAGCTCTTTAAACCAAAGCTACCTGAGACTTGGCCTTAAGTTAGAAGTCATATTTGATATGATCATATGATAAAATCCAGGAACAATAGAATATAAATACAACAGCATCAAGCAGGCCTTGCATAGCTGCACACCTTGAATTACTCTGCTTGTGCATTGAAGGGTCTTGGCTGTTTGAAAAACACTATAAACACAAAACTAAGAAATGTATATGTCCTTCCATTTAATTCAAGTATTTGAAATTATGTCTTGTTTTGCTTGTGCAGGTGCGTAAACGCAGCAAGGCATGCAGGGCTGGCCTGCGGGAAGCTGATGAACTGGTGTCCATCAACGAACAGCCATGCGGAGCGCTATCTCATGCCCAGGCTATGGACCTCATCGACAGTTCCCCTGGGATACTACACATTCGGGTCAAAAGGTCAGAGGAACAAAAGAATCACACTCTTACTAGAGATACCATCATATCAACATATTGAAACAGAACAAGAAAAAAATATATAATGCACAAGTCAAAGATTCAAATCACAAGACAAAAAACATGCACTTTTAACAAAGTGCATGTGTTTGACACTACTGTATATTACATTTCCAAAATAAATCAACATTAGGTCTCACAAATGTTTCTGCTGCTTGTGCTAACATCCTACTTACTCTAACAGACAGAAGTCCAGAAAAAACTAGAAAACTAGTTTCTAATATCACATCCAAGGGCCTTCATTTGGCCCCATCAATATTTTAAACCCTCCACTTGTTTGCAGGGTGCCTGCTGGTTTTCAGTCTGTGGTGCTTGTGACCCGTGCCCCATCTCCTCGTATAGACAAAGAGTACCGCGCTGCTCTGCGTGCCATGTCACCCACCCACCCCCACCATCCACCTGTCCGTGAGGTCCACCGTAGCCGCTCCTCCATAACCAGTGGCTTGACATCTCCACCTGGTAGTGAGGCTTACTATGGCGAGACTGACAGTGATGCAGACGTGGCAGGCTACGAGAGGCAGCGCCGACAGAAACGCCGCAGCCCCAGCAACTCCATCCCGGGGAAACCAACAGGACGAGCCTCCCCTGAGGGTGGGGAGACGTCAGAGATGAGTGGCTATGACAGCGCTCCAGATGCACATGTTTACCCCCGTTTGTTGGATGGACGTGGGGAAGATGGGGATGGAGGAGGGGGGCTACCGGGAGTGGCACGGAGGGAGGTGATTTACCAGCCTCCTGGTCCAGGAATGTGGTCCTCCCAGACATCCACTGAGACCTCCTCCATCATCTCCTCAGCAGATGACCAGGGGCCAAGGGATGGAGGGCAAGAGGAGGATAGTGGCTTTCTAGAGCCAGCCAATGTGCCACTGGTATCCCCTGAGAGGGCAAAGGAGGCCCTGATGCTTGGCTCCCGCAGCCAGCTGGTGCCGATGGTGGGTCCTGTGAATAAACCCATTGACGAGGAGCTTACAACAACCTACATGGAAAAGGCCAAGCAAGCCAGTAAGTACAGCTGAGGAAGAACAATAACAAGGACCTGTGTTTCACATGGGTTCTCCACACTTGTATACACATTCCTGATAAAGGTTACTGGTTAGTTCAAGAGTCACAAAACTCTTTCAAACTCAACAAAAGGATAATCATCAATTACATTGTTATGTTTTGTAGCTGATACAGATTCTTCATATTTCAATCTTTCTGTTTTTTGCCCTATGTATGCTTATTTCATTTTGTTATTATATTTTTTTCTATATATTATATGTGCCATCTGCTTTGCAGCACAGAAATACATCACTGAAGTGAAGATCAGCTGATTTCCTCTCCTGTAAAAATATAGCTTTACTTTTCTAGGCAGAGGTTGTATGTGTAGCACATGCTTTTGTTGAAGCTCAAGACCAATATGCCCCAAACCTCCCAAAAACCCCCATAAAGGTTTGATAGTAAGTTCAAGAAGCCATACCTTGAACACCAAACTGACAATACCGCCATCCACACTACCTTCTGTGCTCACATTTCATCTATAAACCAAACCTCCGTAACAGTCAACAGCTGATTTAAACAGATAACTTAATCAGCAAACAGTAAACTTAATTTTGCAACAAACCTGTCCCTTGAAAATACTTATTTACAATATTCATCCTACACATAGGCAGAGCCAAGTTTTAAAGCAGTTCAACACCTTTTCTTGTCCATTAATGTCTGAAAATATAACTATATACTACTAACTTTACTATATTTACCTCCAGTTATGTGTGTAAAAATCCCAGCGATCAATCTGGGAGCACTGAAAAGCATCTACAGCTGCTTTTAGGTATCAAGTAGCAAAGCAGGGATACTCTCATTTCCCCTGCCCCTCCCTCCCTCTCATCTCTCTCTGTTTCTCTTGCTGTTCTTTCTCTTTGCTATTTTATTAACTGTATGAAAGAAAACAAGTGTGATGTTTTGCAACACTCAAGATGACATAGGTTGGCTCTCATCACAGTATGTTTTTATGCTTGTGGAAAAAGCACCAACTTAGAGAGATGTGCCTCCACTAAACTGGATGATACGATGGTATGTCACAGATATAAAAGGGAACATGGAACAGTCACCTTGACTTGTGGTTGAAGATTGTGTGTGTATCTAAAATGTCACAAAAGGAAGCTGATGTTTCACAAAGTTTACCACATATGATAATGTATAATTTCTAGTTACTGATACAAAGTCATGTCTTACTGGTTTTGGTATTTACAAACTTTGTAGAGAGGTCAAAAACTGCAGTAATGCAGTGATGCAACAACAGATACAAAGGACTGACACTGACTAAGCATTCTTTCCTGCAACTTGTCATCCTGTCCATCATCCATAATAAGAACCAGGAAAAGGACAGACCTGGGCTATTTGAAGTCAACAGGCTACTTTAAGAACTTAAATAACTTTAGTCTTATAAATCCCCCTTGCCATCACTGTGTGCAGGTTTAGCATCTAGTGTCCTACTTAGGAACCCTGTCCTAGACAAATTAAAAACTCCCTTCACATGGCAGTGCATATTAGGGTAACAGAATTGGGATGCCTATGATAATCTGCTTAATACCATAACAAGTTAAAGGATATGTTGTGGCTACCCTTTGAAGTTCTCCTTCCAGTCACCTACAACATGCAACTTTCCACTAGCTTGCAAATATTTTTAGTTAAGTTAGATGTCAGAGTACATAAGACCAATAATGTGCAAATGTATCCTTCACCCCAGCTAATGTGAGAAGCTGAAGGCTTGCCTGGAATTTTCCTGGAAGTGCCCCAGTGGCAAGTTAAGAAATGGATGTCTGTTAAAAGCATGGCGTTCAGGACAGGTTTAGATGCTCATGTCAGAGTCTGTTCTTGGTTTAAAAGTTAAATCTGTTAATTCATACTTATCTGACCACACTGCAGTACTTGTTATGCTATTGTGCAACTATTCCTAATAGCTATGGCTTTCATACCCTGCAGAACTGAACCGAGGAGATACACCGCAAGACAAAAATGTAAAGGAAGCTAAAAGCAAGTGTCGAACAATTGCGTCCCTACTGACTGATGCTCCCAACCCTCACTCCAAGGGGGTGCTGATGTTCAAGAAGAGGCGGCAGCGGTCCAAGAAGTACACCCTCACCAGCTTTGGTAGTGTGGATGAGGATAGGCGCCGGGACTCACAAGAGGAGGATGGAGTATTCCCTGGCAGTGAATCAGAGTTTGATGAGGATGGCTTCTCAGCAGTTCCTGATCCAACTTGGGATAGTGACTACTTAGATATGCTGGAGAAGAGGGCAACCGCAGGCACTGAAGGTCGTGGGGACCTTCGTGGGGTAGAGGACGCCCCAAGTCCAGGGTTGAGTGACACTGCAGGCAAGGGTGCCCAGTTGTTTGAGCAGCAGAGAAAGAGGGCTGCTGAGCATGCCAAGAAGGTAGAGGCGGCACAACCTCAGGCTACTCCACAGTCTCAAGTCCAGGAGCAGGCTCAGATGCATTACTTGCATCCAGAAATACAACCACAGATGCAACCAAATCTCCAGCCTCAGCAGATGATACCACGTGGCCCTACAGCCATACAGCAAGAGGTGTCTCAGGCTCCAGGTCCAGTTGCAGCCCATGTAATGTCAAACGGAGACCTATCCTACTCTGCAGTTAGTACAGCTAGTATGGTGATGTCACCTCCACCTGTAGCACCAAAACCAGCCACTGCCTCAGTGACTATTCTGACCAGACCTGCACCACCCGCTGAAACACCATTACCAGAACTACCAGCTAGTAATGTTCTCAACAGAACGGCACGTCCTTTCACTCCTGGCTTTATCAGCATTCGAGCTGCGACTGCCCCTGTAACGTTCCGACCACCTGTCACAAAGACGGCCCAGCGTCCTTCCTCAGCAGCTGTTGTGCCACCACCATTTTCCGCAGCCTCTGAACTAGCCATTAATGCTGCATCAGTAATATCACAGCTACCCCCTGGTCCTCCGTCAGTGCTCTCCCCACCATTCTCTGTGCCTCAAGGTCCCTTTGCCCCGACACCAGAAGCTCCCTCCACCTTTCACCCTCCAGCCATCTCCACTTCTGTGGAGAAAATGCAGTCATCACCACCAATAACTACTGTTCATCAGGCTCCATTTATAACTGTGGCCCCAGTGTCTATGCCTTCAATGCCCCTGGCTGCACAAGTACCAATGGCTCCAGCCCTGGTTCCTCCTGTATCTCAAATTCCTGGTTCAGCTGACCCAGTTGCCCCAGTGCCTCCACTTCAAGTGCCATTTGCTCAGCCTCCACCTCAATTTTCTATGGCACCTGTAGCTTCAGTGTCAGTGGTCTCCCAGCCAGAAGCTGTAGCTCCAACCCCTATTCCTGGTCCAACAGGTCGCACAGGAATCTTACTTGAGGCTCGACGGCGTGGTGGCAAGCCCAAACCTATGTTCAATGTGCCAGATGTCACAAAGAAATCCCCCAATCCTGATCTATTGTCTATGGTGCAGAACCTGGATGACAGGTCCTCCCGACACACATACGGACAACCACTCTCTGAAACCATCTATGATGGTGCAGAAGAGGAGAGGAGTAGTGAGGTTGGCATTGGGAGGGTGCCTCCTCCAGTGGCACCCAAGCCTAGGGTCATCCATGAGGCCCCACAGTTTCTTCAAGCAGGGGGTAAGGGGGCCCAGCTGTTTGCCCGCAGGCAGAGCCGCATGGGTATGTACGTAGTGGACACCCCACCCGAGACCCCTTACCAGCAGGAAGTGGCCTCGCACAGTGCAACCCAACCCCTTGACTCCTCCCCCAATCCATCCTTTCCCTCTCCATGGAAATACTCCCCGAATGTCCGTGCCCCTCCACCCATAGGGTACAACCCACTCCTGGCCCCCTCTATACCAACAGGGCCTCAGAGGGATAGAGGCAAACCAGACAGCAGGGGTAGAGGAGGCTCCCAAAAAGAGGGCATTAAGGCTCTGGATTTTATGAGACGGCAGCCATACCAGCTCAACTCTGCCATGTTCAACTATGGGGGCAGTGCTACTAATCTATCAGCCATGCCTTCTCATCAGGCCCAGAGGCAGCAGGGTGACTACTCAACAACAATGGTGGGCAGCTCGTTAACCTCACCTCGGCAGATCCCCCTCAAAACAGCCCGTGTCTTCGAGGTCAAGCGTTTCTCCACACCCACACCTATGTCAGCTCCCACGCTGGTCCCAAAAGTCATTGCACCCCGCTCAGCCACTACCCTCGGAGAACGCTTGACTCATTCCGGCATGATCTCCCCACCTCCTGCTCCTTTCACTCCAACCCCGGCCCCTTTCTTGACACCAGCCCCAACCCCAGCTTCACCTCCCTCCCAACCAGCTAGACTGCCCAGCCTCCCAAAATTCTCTGCCACCCCTATTCCAAACCCTGTGCCCCCTGCAGTCCCTACACCTTACACACCAGTATCATACACCACTGGGCTCCAGACAGCAAAGCAGTTCCAGAGTGCTCCTGAGCTCAGCATCCTTGCCTCTTTGCCATCACTCAAGTCCGACCCAGTTCAGGCACCCAAACCACGTTTTGTTGCCACCAAGGGAGGCGTCCAGCCCCGTGTCTGGAGGCCAGGGGCAATGTGAACAGCAGTAAATCAGTCACTTCCACGCTTGGACATCTTCATGTACTATTTATTTAGTGCTTAAATTACTAGTTAATCAACAACAATTTTGTTAATTGGGCCATTGTTTAAGTCAAGCAAAAATGGCACATTTGTATTGGTTTCAGTTTCTCAAATGTGACAAAATCCGGTTTTTCTCTTCTTACATCATTGTAAATTGAATATATTTGGGTTTTGGGTGGTTGGTCAAACAAAACAAGCATTTGAAGATGTCACCATAGGCTTTTTGTGATGGGCAATTCTCTAATCAATTAAAAAAGTGACAAATTAATGAAAAAGCAGCCCTACATCCATTTATTTAAGCCTAAAATTCAGCTGTAAACATAAGGTGATGAAGTAACAAGAGATGATTAACTGATTCAGTATGAACTTGAAATCCAGAAACCAGTCAAGTTTTTATGTAAGATGTAAGAACTTGAATAATGGTCATAGATCATACAAATCTACGTGCTGTTCAAAATGCTGCTTATCACATTTATTCTGCTGCCAATGCATTAACTCACATTGTATCTGAGTGACAATAATAGAGTATACCAGCACAAACTGTATGCTGTATAGTCCACCGTATGCCTGTCCTGGGGGAGGTTTGTGTAAGGCTTCTGGAGATCTCTTTCTACTAATTTAGCAGAAATACTAAACAGAGCCTGTACTGAATATTCTTTGAAACTTGAAATGTCTGAAAGATGTTGAAAATGAATCGTTGCGATTCTGACATAGGATTAAATCACTGAAGATGTTTGTTGTAGTATGTTGACAGGTGGAGGATCATAAAGAAAAAATAGCAGGCTTTAACACTGATAACAAAATGTTTTTTACCCACTCTGTGTGTAGCACTATCAAGAAGAGACCCATGATGACCTCGTCTTCTTGTCCAGGGGTTTTAATGATGCATGACCCCTTGAAAATTGTAAAAGGTTTTAAACGCCTCAGCTCTCTGTGGAACTATATGTTAAGACAAGGTTTGCTCTTGCAAGTGTTACTGAGGTTGTGCCAAATACCTCTGCTCACTATAGCAGGGGAGAAATGCTATTTTTTTAGCATGGGTCACATTCAACAAGTGCCGGGGCTGTCACTGAATATACACTTGTCACTGGATATCAGAGCTTCCATTAGGCACACCAGAGCCTCTTTAGTATGAGTGTGATCTTTGCAGATATATGTAAATTCTTAACTTTTATTAAACAAATAACACAGACGAAGGAATGTGTATTTTATTTTGTTTAATTGTGATTTAATCTGAAGAGGTGCAAGGGGACGTTGACTTACTGAGAGGCACCAGTATTTATAAAAAGGTTTAAGAAATGAGAGTGGCTGTGGAGGGGGATATAGGCAGTATATAGGTAGGCCAGTTTACTGAATGGGGTCATAGCACATCATTTCACATAAAGGGTTGTGGTCAGATGTGGTTGCATGGCAGAAAATTGGGAATTAGGGTTGGATTGTACATAGTTATGAAATCCCACAGCCTGTAGAAGTTAAAGGAGGATGGCCAGGAAAGTTTGGTTTCAGAAGTTTGTTGGTAAAGCTAAAGAAGCTGATGGTGAGGAGCACAGACATTGAACTGGTGTCTTTCCATTAACAATGGTTGTTATTAAAAAGTAAGGATAAATATATTCAATGGCTGTATACCTTGAGAGACTAGGTATATTAATGGAAACAAGTAAGGAACAAAAAATGAATATGTTGTTTTCAGTTGTGGAATTCTTGGGGGGGATACTTTTGTTATTTTTTACCATTTTACAATTTCTCTTAAAGCTTTTTCTTGTTTTCATAATATCATGGCTACAAAAAAATCTAGAGTGTGGATATAGTTACGTTGAGGTGTAAAATATGATGAATACATGTCTCTGAATGTAGTTGGATTAAATAATAAGTGTGAAAAGGTGTGTTATTAATGCTGACTAGGAGACATTTTTAGAGGAATAAAATTTGATTTGAAAGCTCTCCAGTTGTGACATGTCTGATTTTACACTGCCCCCTGTTGCTGATTGTGTGATCCTGCACTTCTTTTAATGTAAAGTACATGCATGCATCAAATTATATTATTAATAATTGAGCAGTGCAATAACTGTAACTGTATATTGATTTTAATAAAGAATACATGTTTAACTATACACTCAAAGGGTAAAAATGCTTTAGAACCTGTTTTTACAGGGGAAATAAAAACACACTCACACACACATTTCCAGTAAGTATTTGAAGCCTATCTGGCATTCATTTTTAACATAGCATGGCCTCCATTCACTGAAGACCATCTGCACATGAATGAATATACATTACTCAGTTTTTAGCTGATAGATATTTAACTTACTAATTAAGTGAAGACAGATCCTGAATTTATATATTCTGAAGGTTGTTTCATAGGACAAGATTGTCCTATGAAGTTGAGCTTATTTCAGCATATTCCGCCCCAGCCCCATAAAGACTTACCAAAGAAACTTATCGTTCTAGACTAGCCTGGTCTGGTTGGGCTTGGTTTGAGTACTTCATTCAAAAAAAGACATAATACAATAGGATAATTGAACAGTATTTCATCATAAGGAGGCTATTATGTCTGATATACAGTTTACGGAAATACAGATTGCTAACAAAATGAATTACTAGGCAAGTTAAGAAGTTAAGATGCAGATGATAAGGATAAGACCAGAGGAAGAAGATTACAACAAGCTGAGCAAACTTATATGGATAAAAGAGGAAACAAAAGCAGAAAAAACTATACGAAAACAGAAGTAATGTGCATGCAACAAGGCACTAGAGGGTGCCAGGTTGAAAGAGATTTTTTAAAGAGGAGAGAGAGAGACAGAGAGAGAGAGAGAGAGAGAGAGAGAGAGAGAGAGAGAGAGAGAGAGCGAGAGATGAATTTGTGAAAAAAAAAAAAAGAAAAAGAAAAAGAAAAAACCTAAATAAATTGAGCAGACTCAATAAGACTTTCATCACCAGCACCACCATGTCCTATACTTTAGAGAAAATTGTGAGAAAAAGTGTCATCTACTGAGTCACAGGGTGTGGCATGGTAGTTAAAGAGACTCTCTTTAATTGACAAATCACAGTATCTATCAGAAGTGATCATGAGCAAAACAACAAATGTTTACCTTTTCACTGTTTAGAAATGTATCTCCATAACAGCAGCAGCAAAGCACTTAAAAAGTAAAAATCCTATACCACTAGGCCCATGCAATGTCTGGCAAATAAACACATTTTCTCAGCGATCCATCATCAAATCAAGCAGAAGTGTGTGCAGATAAACTGTGCCATTGCTGCTGGGAAGTTAAGAACTATTTTCTGGCAGAAATTCTGTCAGTGCTGAAGTCAACCTATCTGGGATGTCCTGATATCCTGAGTTAGACCTGGTAGGGCCACAAGGGGCCACACATGGAAATGATGGGAATATTTCTTTTCTTGTCTCCATGAACATTTTCCACTGAGTGGTGCTGTTGAGCCTGTGTTGCTTTGACTGAGCGCGCAATTAGAAGGACATTTTGCTGCCAACCTCCACACTCACAGGGTGTCTATATATAGGGCTGTTAATATTCAAAGATTATTTATAGAGAAAATGACATTTTGCCAGGACACTATTGTAATTAAGAATGTGTTCTTAATTTAAGTGCTTAAAAAAAGATCATATAAAAAAATGAATCTGGCTTCTCAGCTTCTGAAAGGTTTCTATTTCAAAATGTACAGTAGTCTCCATGGTATTCATGTATAAAATCATATAATTTATCAGATGATCTAATTATTCACTTCTCTTGATGCTTATCAACCCTTAATATCTCCCTCTTTCTCTTTATCCTGATATTTGGTCCATTTGTGTGTCAAAAATGTTGATAATATGAAGAAATTACAAAAAATCTCAAAATAGTCTTTTTTTTCATAATAGTAATACTAATCATCATCATTTGTTCCAAACTACTTCACAAAAACATAACATTATAGCAATATAGAAACAGGAGGATTAGATTAAAATTAAAATAAAACATCCTGAGAAGGTCTATACAGTGCAGTGGGCAAGTTTAAAGATGTGATTTGAGGGAAGACAAAAAGTGCAAGAACTAACACGCACTAAACCAACATGCTGCATGCATGTTTAGCATGCATCCTATTTTTACTTTTTTTTTTTCTTATTTTTACTTTTATTCTTATTTTACCTTTTATATTCTACATATTTGTTGTCAAAACAATAGCACCTTCAGACCACGGCAAATTCCTTGCAATGTATGTTACTTGGCAATAAACAGTTTCTGATTCTGATTCTGATTCTGAACTGACATCATGTTCTCAGAAATATGAGAATGCAGTATCAACCATGCACAATACAGTTGACAAACCTGCAGTCATGCTGCAGTTCACAAGTCAAGACATGCATTGTCTTTATTGGTTATTGGCCTTTGGGTGCTCTCCAGTACTTTTGCATGTGTTTGCACAAGCTGTTTTAGCCATGAAAACATTAGTCAGTATCTGACAGCTCTGTCTCCACATGTCCAGTCATAGAGAAACTGAAAATGAGATAATCTAGTGTCAGGTTAGAGTAATGTAGGGAGTAAAGGAGCTCACCCTCACTTTGAAACACAAACTGACATGACCTTAATGTACACACATATGCTTAACCTTAAACTTGCCCTGTGCATTTGTACATACTCTTCTCTCCCTCCCTCTCAATCGCTGTGTACCCAAACACACCCCACAGAGACTTTGAGGTTATCTTATAGCTGAGTTCTGTTCCCCTCGTTCTTTGCTACTAAATATAGGCTTCTGAAGCATCTGTGAGAATGATTTTGTTCCCTTAATATCCCCATCAGCACTTTCAGCTGGCCAACAGAGACTTCTCCCCCCGCCTTGACGCCCCCCATCCCTATTCATACTCCTAGCCTCAACCTCCTCCTCCTCCCGTCTTGACACCAACACTGCTGCCACCCACGACCCTCTGGAAGATCTGCCATCTGAGTGTAGGGTGGGTTTTGCACTTTCCGGGACCTGGGTCCAGCCATACGTAGGGTCAGAGGCACTGAGGGATTTGTAAACTTGTGATCGAGATCACCAGCATTGAGCCTTGGGTCTCCTCTTCTCTGTTTGGTATTTATAGGTCTGTCTCTCCCAGGATTACAACAAAAACCCGGTGAGTGGATCTGCATCCCATCGGTGTGCTTTGTCCTACTAATCAACCAACAGCTTGGATTTAGATTCTGGCTACTACAAAAACGGGGAGAGGGAATAAAGATGTGCAACATGTTCCCAATCATAATTTCTGTGGGTTGTGCAGCTGATCTGGGGAAAAAAGATAATGAAGGAAGACCTCAACAACTCAGTAAACCAGATCATTAATTTGTTTTTGATGAGAATGCTTTTCATTCTACCAACAAATAAAGTAAAATGGCTCTGGGAGTCACTTTGCTGCTTTTAGATTTTCTCGGTACTTCTTAAAATGACCAAAAGAATGGGTGAATGTGCTGACCACCCCTCTCTGTGGGCGTTGCAGAATTTTATATGGTGTCACCAAACCCTGATAGGGGGGCGGTAAATCTGAGCGCAAGGGGCCCCTAAGCTTGTAATTATTTGAGGGAATTAAAACAGTATAACAAACCCTCCTTGTTAACTTCCACAACTACTCCAGATCTCACGTTTTGAGAGAGGTTCAAACATACAGAATTGTTTTCTGGAGGTGTGTATTGTGTCCTTAAGAATTGTGTCAAGCCCATTTGATAGTCGTATGACGCCATTACACGTCGCTAAAATGTCTTGGCTGGAAATGGCTTTTAAAAATAGCTGCAGTGGGTTGAGTTACAGCCAGTAGATGTGATGTGATGTTTTGCCACTTGACTGGGCCTTAGAGAAGCTGTTGAGAGTTTAAGGTGTTGTTACGCTTGTAGAAAGACCAAAAACATTGTAAAATAAACAAATAAGATAATGTAAGAACAAGATAGACATTCCAGACTAGGGAGGCACCACAGGTTGTAAGAAATTTGGTTGTTAATGTTAATATGCTTCAACAGTGAGTGATATCTCGACAGATGAGACAGAGGAAAGTATTGCTCCCACTTTCCCTGCCTACATTTTCCCATGCAGGCTGCAGATTGGGGAATATGATCAGATGCTATTTTATGATCTTGAGGCCTTCGTTTTTACTGCAATAGAGTAGCACCAGAACGCATTGATTGTCGATGTCTGCCTGAACCACAGCGTGCTTCTGTTTATGTTCACTCAGTCTGTGTACAGATCTTGTGTCCCCAAATAACTGAAACACACATATGTTTCCTTTGGGGCAGACATCTGTTTCACTGGGGAATGCGGGGAATCTGAGGGCACTGACATCCCCCTTGAACTTGAAAAATGAGCAGGGCCCAGGCTTGTCTGCCTGTCTGATACATTTAGGTCCCATGGATTCACTTTCAGGGGTTGTTAATGGCTGAGAGTGTTGATGGTGAAGAGTGCAACGGTCGGAGATGATAGCAAAAAAGTCTGTTCAAGTTTCTTTCAATTGTGTGAAATGTATCTTAAAACTGAAGCACGATTTAGTCATATTAGTCACTTAATTATTAACAATGTTGTGTGAAATATAATATTATAATATGTCATGATAACTCATGACAGCAAGCAAAGCTTCCTCAGATTGAATGCATTGAAAACATTGTTTGCTTAAATTTTTCTTCTTTTAGTTTCTCTTTTCTCTTTAGTTTTTTTTTGTATCAAACATCCTGAAATAAATCAATGTCATTTATATAAAATATATAACTTAACAACGTCCTTTTCTTGAGAAGCTTTAACTTTACTTTGTTTTTGTCTCTGGAGAGAAAGAGGTTCACTTTCATTACTTCCATCACTGCTGAATATTTTTGAAAAGCATGTTCAGTTTCAAATTAGTTTTTTTTTTCAACGGTTACTGCTAACACTGTGTTCTTTCCTGAACCTCCAGTCATGCCTCTGGGAACACCTGCCCCCCTAAACAAGCGGAAAAAGCTCTCCAAGATCATAACTGACCTATCACATATCACTCAAGATGGTAAGGCTGGCATGAAATTACATGAATATGAAACCAAATTTCCATATGCACAGTACAGCTGTTTCATATAAACACAGAATACATAAATAGATGGATGATAAGTGATAGGTACTGTAGGTTGGGTGCTAATCTTACAGGATAGGCAGGGTTATGTCCACAGTACAAAAAAAATAGTATAAGAAATAACAAATAACATCAGCAAAATTAATTAATATAACTCTAAATATATATATGAGTTATAATAATAATGAATGTATTCTGCCCAATCAGGATACTGTGCATTTTTACCTATTAAGTCATAACTGTTATAAAGGGCGAAGCACATGCACATAAATGCACAGAGAGAGAAGATGAGGAAATATTGTAGGCGTCATGAAACATGCAAACATTTAAACATCGGTTATCCTAAAGGTTGTGATTATGATTATGTCAGTATAATAATCCATCATCAGACAAGACTGATTACTTTAATGTAATGCATGTCACTAAACATTTCTAATACTCATTTGTATGAATGTCCCTTACCTAGAGTATGAGTCGGAGCCAGAGGCATCTGAGTTCGACCTGGGAACAAAGATCAGGACTCCCAAAGACATCATGCTGGAGGAGCTTTCCCTGCAGAAGAACCGAGGCTCCAAGATGTTCAAGATGAGGCAGGAGAGAGTGGAGAGGTTCATCTACGAGAACAACCCCGACGTCTTCAGCAGTGAGTCGATGGTGAGAGCGTAGATCATGGAGAAAACAAAACATAATCACTTTTCTGTCATTTCAAAGGCAATTTTTTTTAATTGTCTAGAAAAAAATAAAGGCCTCCAATACACAATCATGACTCATGATCAGTAATGTGTGCCAGGTGTAACTTAAAGAAGAAGAAACATGGTTAATTAGCAAATACTGTATGAATGTGCTTCATGGCATATGGTTGGTTATATTGATCATATTTCTTTCAGGACAACCTCCAGAAGTTTGTTCCCTCTCTGGGAGGTCAGATGGGAGCTCAGATGGGAGGTCAGATGATAAATGTTGGTGGGCATTTTCTTAGCAAACAGGCTGGACAGCTGCATTTTGGAGGGATACATGCCGGAGGAGGGGCCCCTGTGCCTCCTCCAAAGCCTGGAAGCAAAGGTGCAGGAGCAGGAGGTGCAGGAGGTGCAGGCGGTGCAGGCAGTGCAGGAGGACTGGGCGGGGGAGACGAAGCTAGTGAGTGGTCTCCACTAAAAGGTTGGTATCATTTTTTTGGGCTATTTTTAGGAGGATTCTGTATTATGGTAAATATGCATTCACAAAAAAGGATAGGTCTCCTGAGATGTTTTTGATTTTGCTTGACTGGTCAAAACTTAAACGTATTCATTCAAAATGAATGCATGGAAGGATGACAAAAACAAGAAATATGAATAATTAATGTACAAACATAAAGGTATAATTGAATAAATAGGTTTCTAATCCAAGACTATGCACTTAAGTATTAGTTGAATAATTATTCCACTTATTACTGCACAGACCTCATGACAGAGGTGAAACAGACTTGAAATTTTTCACCCAGAAGTGTAAAAATAATCTTGTCATCACCATAAGGTTGCCAGGCAACCAGTGGAGACTCCAGGAAGTCACTGCACACGGTCAAGAAATAGTCAGGCACATAACCCCCCCACCACAATGTGTTGTTTTTACAATTCGATATAACATGGCAATTTGTGAACTTTGAGGTGTTTTGGACAGAAGTAACCTAAGCTAAGCTAAGATAACAGCTGCTGGCTCTAAATATTAAGCGTACAGTGGTATTGAGCTTCTCATCTCATCTCAACACTAGGCAACAAAACCAATCAGGATTTTTCCCAAAATGTCATTTTCATCGACATAAATGATCCACAAACATCACAAATATTACTTAAGCCAGTCCATCAACTGTTTAATATAATTTTACAACTTTAAATGAGTGCTACAGTACTAACTCCAATTGAGTATGTCATACGCTCTAGCCATGGATGTATTCTTCACAGGAGGTGGAAGGGATGACGCGAAAAAGATGCTGATTCATGTGAAGACGTACGTGTCGCCATGGGAGAAGGCCATGAAGGGTGATGAAACTCTGATAGCCACTCTGAAAACTTCAATGCCTGGTCCCATTGAGAAAAAGGACATCTGCAAGTACAAATGCTTTAACAGGTACTTCTCTCAAGGCCTGACTTTGCTTTGTAACAAATAGGGGGCTTTAATAATCTTCTCACCTTGCTTTGTTAGGTTTGCCATGCCTTACGGCGGCTTCGAGAAGGCCAACCAGTTCATGAAATTCCAGCTGCCAGAAACTGAGGCGACCAAAGAGGAGCCTGAGCCTGCTGTGTACCAACATGACATCGGCTGCCGGCCTTCCTTCAACCGCACTCCTATTGGCTGGGTGGGCAGCAGTGAGGCCAGCAGTATTCATATGGCGACGGATGCTGTGCCCTTCGATGGAGAGACCGACGAGCTGTGAAAAAATATTCTTACTGTGATTACACTCACTGTGCACGACACATACACATGCGCAAGCACGAATGCATGCATACACGTTAGCAGACACACACGCACACACACACACACACACACACAAGATAGACAAGCTTACAATTAACTGTTACATTGAAGAATATGAATCTCTCAGTGTGGATAACTGAAAGCGTACCTGAAATGTGGACATGTTCTTGTTTTGCTCTGTATTTGGTTGTAAGGCAAAGAAACAAGATACAGATGTTATGGGGAGATTAAACATCAAAACGTTCTAAAGACTCCTTTAGTTTGCCAGAAAAGTTGGTGTGAAGTTGCAGATTTTGTCACCGAGGAAAGAATGTGTGAAGAACAAATTTATGCTATGTTACTGTTGTGCACGCTGTCTTGATGTCAACTTGTTACCATATATGTTATTTCACAGTGCCTTTTTTGTTGTTAAGATCTTTTATGGAGCTATGAAACAAACCTGTCTAATTCAGGATGCATGCATGGAGTCAATTGCTGATCCATTAACCTACTGTACCAACCAACAGTTTATCCACAATAAACCCTTTCAAACTGTAACAAACCTCTTGTAGAGTGATTAAAAAATGTATTAAAATAAAATGAAAGTCATTAACTACAGTACTTGCACTTGGTTACTTTCCACCTCTGGCTAAAACCTGCAGAAAATACAGTATTTTTTCTGACATAAACTGACGAGCCACTCCCGCACAGCTGGGGGCGGTCATGCTCTACGAAGTTGTTTACAACTCATCATGAATAAATCAGGGAAAACGAGGAAGAACTCAGTACCTTTGAATGTTGGGTTGGATGGCTGGGTGTACTAACGTTATGTCCCTACGGTCCAAGCGCTATCAAACAGTGCAGTCTACAATTTACAGCAACGCAATGGAAAACAGCCCAGTATTATTAGGTAACAGTGCAACTTGTTCACATCATCAACTAGCGTAGTTTAGCTAACGTTAGCTAACTGCCGTTCGAATAGGATTAGCTAGTTTACGGAAGTTTTCGGGTGACTTAACAACGTGTGAATAAAACAAATGGCCAATTCACCACGAAAACTTGTACACAGTCGCCGACTTGGTCTTAAAGCCTGATACTAGAGGTCTTACCATACTCTCAAATGCCAAGACGATGCTAAGTAATGTTAGCTGGTTTGGTCACTGGAGACGTTAGCTAACGTTACTTTACTTTTCGGCAACCTCCAGGCTCCGTGTTGCTTAGCAACGACAGTGATTGGTATTTGTCAACGGTTTGGCAAAAACCTCACGAAGCTAAACTATTACAGTCAGTACGATGAAAATAATAAATAATAATGAATAATAATAATTCTATTGCCATACGCTACTTCTGTCAACAGCAGCGCACCATATAACGCTTTATAACGTGTGAAAGTACGTTTTGAATCCAGGTTATTTGTGAAAAAAGAGTCAATCTCAGAATCCCACGAACTACTATATATCATATAACGCTGGCGTTACCACAGTTGGTGTTTGGGGTTCAGGAGTTTCCTAATAAAGCAATGTAATACAATTATATTTAGTTTGATTTATTTTAAATTTACACGAGTCTCTAACAGAGTGTTTTAGAAGTGTAAATAATGGCACAGCGCCATTGTTTCATTTGCTAAAGATATACCAGTAGGTGCTGATGTCTCTTTTTATTCATCCAGTTTTTATTGAACACAGACACTGTGTGTTTTTATTACATTTTAAGCAACTCAATGTTAGTGCCAATTACTGCTTGTAGATCAGATTAACTGACTGACTCTGTTTTAGGTGCACTAATAGCACAGTGATCTTGCCTGATGACATCTAAATCAAAGGCCCAGTTGGCAACCCTGCCATGGACAGAGATCCTTGCGTATTGGGTGCTGTCCTTTGGCTCTCATCTGTACTCTTTCTACCAACTGCACAGGTTCTCCAAAGGTAAGGTATATAGACAGATAGTTGGTCAGTATGTTGGTTCAATGAATTCAGAAGAAAAGGTTAAGAAAAGAAATGTTTCCTGTTTTTGTTTTTTTTATCTCAGAGCATGAAGCAGGATTACAGAGAGAATTCCAGTTGGAAAAAGGCCTTCTTAAGGGTTTTAAAAGGGTAAGAAAATAAGTTTGTTGTGAGTAAATTGTTAAGATTAATACCATTTTGACTGTTCAGAGGCTTCAGATGTGTTATAAAGGTTAGTTGTATTTGTCAGGACCCATTGGATTTTGAGTGGAGTTTCTGGACTGAATGGGCTAAGAGGTCTTTGCTGTGGACTCTTATTGGTCATGGCGTGGTATCAAGATTGACCAGCATATTCTACCCTAAGGTAGGAAGCAGCTGCTACAGTCTTGTTAAGTGGAATATTGTTATTAGCTGGGAGGTGTTTTAATCCAACACATTTTTGATGTTTCTCCAACAGTTTAGGGTGCCAGCACTCACAGTATATGGCCTCTTAGCAGCCAGTGGTGTGTTGGGGATTAAAGGTGTTAGTGTGCTGCTGGTACATCTGGGCCTGTCCTTTACTGTGGCCCAACTGCGAAAGCCCGCTCTGTCGTGGGCCTGTAACCTGCTGCTGCTTTCCACACTTCAAATCCAACCACTTCAAGAGATCCAGGTGGGTTGTCTCACCTGGATTATACTGTTAAATTGTTTCACCTACCATTTGGTTATCACTAAATGTCATATTTGCAAAGAACACAAGAGGGCACAAGATACTAAGGGGACATACAACCACTTGGCCACTCGGTTCCATTATTCTATGTTCATACCACAAGATAAATGTTAAGTGAATTTATTGAAAGCATATGTATCAAGTAGGTTATTTTCAGTATTTCCTGAGGATTAGAAATTCAGTGTCTTTGAAAATGGTGGCTAACAGTGAGAGGCAGTGGGAGACATGCTAAGAGACAGTCCTCAGTCAAACATTTATTGCAGTGAGAATGAAAGAATAACCACAGCAAAGTGAGATTTTATCAAACTGCCTTTTCTTTAATACAACACAATGAGGAACACAATGAATTACAAACCAAAATTATTAAATTTTTTGATTTTAATATGACTTAACAAACTCAATTCCATTCATGTTTACATTTATTGGTTATTATGGACACTGGCTGTTAGTATTTCACCATGTTTAGGGTGTAAACCTTTGATCTAAAAATGCCCTTTAACTGCACAGCATAATCTGACGCATCAAGCATGGTTACATCCAGGCAACTACGCTGCAGTTATAATGGTTAGAAATGTTAATGTACTGTAGTAAATGAAAAAGACCTTACAGAACTATGCCTGCATCTAAAAAAATTGCCTCTTTCCCTCCTGGGCTCACTCCCCCACACACATGCAATTGCATACAGTCCTGTGTGCAAGCATGACTTTGAAAGCAGCGATATTCCCAATGCTGTTGAGCAGAACTCGTTAAAAGTTGTCTTAAGCATATGTTTATTCGTATGTGTTGACAGATTTTCATAACCAGTTGAGTAAAGCCGCTGTAATCTGCTGATGTTCTCATTTTGATCGGTGTCATATTTCGAATAAAGATATATCGTTTTTAAATCTAGTGTCAAACTGTCACTATTAATATAAGGATTCCCCAGGAATGTGTTAAAAATAATTGGCCTTCCCTCTGTATTACACAGAGAGGCTGGTATAAGACAGAGGAGGAGTACTATCTGCTACTCTTCAGTGTTGCTGTCTGTGGCCTACGCTTCATCAGCTTCAGCCTGGAGCATTGCTGGTGCCCTCTAGACCGTGGTGGAGTTGTGCAGCTCGGTTGGTTGTTTTCATACACCTTCTATCATCCTTTTTTCTACAATGGACCCATCATCACGTACAAAGACTACATTGAGCAGGTAAGAGAGCCAGCAAAGGCTACTCCTGAATTTAACTGTGATTTAGTCTAAAATTGCCTCTTTTGTTTTTGTCTGGAGGAGTCTGAGGCTGATTGCTGCTTCTGAGTACAGGTGATCTCAGGTCACGTTTTTAAACGCATAGTAGACAACACATCCGTGATGAGCTATTTACAAGAGCATAGTAACTTGAATCTTTCAGATTTGTAGAAAAATAGGTAACATTTATTTGGTCTGATGTTGTCTGCCTGCTTGTTTTCATTCACATCTTTGGAGTATATTTACATATCCTGGTATTTGTTCTTTTAGTAAAGATTCAAACGACACCCTTAACAACATATTCACTCTTTACACTTGCAGATGTGCAGACCTGCTGAGGAGGGTGACAGGGACAAATCTGCTTTTAGTTACCTGGTGCTCAGTTCAGGAAGGATCATACTGTGGTGGTGCATTGCAGAATACATGATCCATGTAATGTACATGCACTCCATCCAGTCTAATGAGACCTACTTAGAAATTCTTCCTCCTTGGGCCTTGGGTAAGTTTTTATACTGTATGTATTTTTGGCGTTTCCCTGCCACTTCAGACACACACTAAACATGTTTTTGTGGTGCAGAATTTAAAAACATGTAACCCCCACAGGATTTAGTTGGTTCTAATCTCCATCAGATATGCTGATGACTGACTCTCTCATCTGCCTTGATTCATAATCCAGTCGCCACGATCGCTGGTGTGATGTTGTTTATGTTTTAAGTGACAGAATTTGTGTCTGTTAAGTATTTATTTATTTGCTTTTACGTATTTTCACAAATTGAAGGCAGAACCAGCCAGGTTAGCCTCTAATAGACTCTTTGTTTAATAGTCTTTGCAGGACACTTGGAGTCCTAAGTTTTGAGAGGTATATATAATTTATGCAGGTGGCTGCTGTACTGGCCTCCTTTTTCCCCTTTTCCAACAGGGGGTCTGAGGATAGAGGGTGTTGTATGCTGGGCAGATTGTATTGAACTTGTCTTAATCATTAAATTAAGAACTATTAGTTTGAACATCTCCTTTTCCTCCTGTCACAGGTGGTCTGGCCCTGGCACTTGTCCAGTTCTTCTATGTGAAGTATCTGGTACTGTTTGGCCTTCCATCCATGCTGGCTACTTTGGATAAACTAGTTCCCCCAAAGCTTCCTCGTTGTGTCAGCATCATGTACAGTTTCACAGGGATGTGGAGGTAAGTTAATACCACTGACAAACAGTAAATACATTTTGATCTCGCAGCATTCCTCAACACTTAAGTGACTAGAAAATCAAGCATCCCTGGTATCCTTGAGGAAAAGGTATATTTAAAGTCAAGTGCCTTAAGTGCTCACTGTGCTTTGACAATAAGATTCAGACTGGGCACGGTGAATTGTCTCATCTTCTGTCATTACTGGCAATCAAACCAATAGGACAGGTCACCTCTGCACCATCAACATTATATCATTCTTTCAGACTCGAGGTAAAATGGTTTGTTCACTGGGAGCGTTCCTACATTTACGGGCCACATCTTGTCTTTTGACAGGTTAGCAGCAGTATTGTCAAATGCCATGGATCTGACAAATGCCAGTTTGTCAGTATATAACGCCGTCCAGCATGACAGCATAAAAGAGAATTTTGCTTTATTTTTCAGGTTACATCAGTGATGGTTTATCATGAGTTTCACACCTACCTCCACAAAGAGTGGACATTATAAAAGTAAATGTCATGATAATTCCACCATTTTTTAGGCTCATTTGTTTTGTTACAAAGCAAAGGAAAAATACTGCCTGGTTTATACTGAAGGGGTCACAATTGCTCAAGTTAATGAACACACGTTGCAGTGCCACAGTGTTACACAGGGATAAAGCACCTTAATCAGCAAGACTTCATATATAAAAAGGTATAAGACAATGAAGTTTCCACTGCTTGAAAAAATATATCAGGGCATGGGAATATTTTGTGTCATAGTGCTGTTTGTGTTTAGCTTTGAGCTCCTCCAGGATGCACACCACTTCTGGAAGAAAGAAAATACTTAAATATCTTGTAATATACACTAGCTACACCTAGCTAAAACTAATGTACAATTGTTTTACAGACAATAATGCATAATTAAAGTGAAGACACTGAAGAATGTAGATCAGATAGTGAGAACAATGATAATAAAGTTGAGTCAACGCCTCTGTAAAACAGTTTCCACAAAGGCTGAACATTATAACCTTCATGAAGGGAGGATTTATTGCAGGACTGTTGTATTAGACTGCATTAGTTTTAGCTACACTAGGTATACCGAATAAACTGAAAACTGGGCTTGTGAGCAAGGTTTAGACATACATGCAACATGCAGTTACATGCAAAACCTCATAATAAACAATGAAAAAGGCATTAAATCTGGTTTACTTCATGATTACTCTGTGAAATTACCAGGGAGTGTAGAGTATCGCAGCATTTTATGTCACTTTCTCATAGTGAAATCGCTCTGTTCTTAAATGTAATTAACAATGTGGAAATGCTCTTAATTTACAGCACATAAAGTTGAGATGGAAGGCTGTGTGTTTGGTTTTGCAGTAAAAAATGCACTGACTGTAGACTAGATTGACCAATGTGCTGACACCGATGCACTCCAATCCAGCCTGTGTGTGCTGAGCTGGCCAATGTTGACAACATTGATGGAATGCATAAAGCTGTCCACTGACATCACTGACAAAACAGCTTCAGTTTATAGGCAGCGCAAAAAAAAAAAAGGGAGAAAAAAACACTTTCTTAAATCTCCTCAATGACAAAGCACACAGACATGCATGAATCATACAGTATACAATACTGCACATGCCTCAGTTTCTTTGAAGCCCAGTGCTCAGGTGTTTCTTACTCAGAGCTATATAATTATTATTATGTAAATTTGTGACTCAGATATCCATTTTTCTTTTTTGTTCCCTCTCAGGCACTTTGACGAGGGCCTGTATCGATGGCTCATCAGGTAAGAGGCACTTCATGAGCGGTGGACAGACTAATTCAGATGTTAATGCTTACTAAAAATGTGAAATGTCATCTAAATCAAATAATAGTTCTTATGTTAGAATATCTATCTATCTTGCTGTCTATCTAGTCTGCCTGTCTATCTGTCTACGTTTTTAATCTAGCTGGCTATCTTATCTGTCTAATCTATTTTATCTGTCCACCTGCCTATATATTTATATATCTTTATATCTATCTATATTTTTTATTGCCTTATATTTGGACCAGTATGTGTTTAATCATACTGTATCTGTTATTTGTTGCACACTTGCTGTAAACAGCTAATTTCCTGCGGGGCATTGAACTTGTCAGTTGATAAACCTTAAAAAGGTGCTTTTCTCCAGCTGCCTGCCCGCATGTTTCATCATAATGGATAAGGATGCTGCATTTGCATGTAGGCTTTCTCATGATTATGAGGTTGCATGTCGTTGGTGAATAGTTCTTCTGTTGTGTTACTGTTCCCTCACCCTGGAGAAATGCCTCTTTGTTTAATATGTGCATATGTAATGGCAGCATTATGTGGTTGCTCACTTGTACTTTAGACAACGCAGATTATTAGTTTGTCTGCTTTTAATGATGCACACTCGGCTGAATGCAGCCTATTGGGGGTTTATGGTCCGCTTGGTAGAGGCGGGTTGCTACGTTAAGGCAACACTACACAGCACTGTTGTCAGACAGCACATTGATATTCTGTGAAAATGTTCCCTTGTCTTTGTTATTGTTTGCTAATTAGGTTTGTGTTTTGACATGTATGATGGTGTACATGTACTCCTGCTTTTCAGATGTTAAAGATGAGTTCAGAATGAAATGTAGCATATCAGACTGTATCAGAAGTGGCTCCAATTAATTTGCTAAAGATCCCCGAATTTAAATTGCAAATACAAGTTTCCATTTTAATCCATGTCCATTGGAAATTGTTTTCTCCTGCTTAATGGCATCACTTGTAATTATCCTACTGCAGATGCCAAATGATACCCATGACCCAATGCCCCGACGTTCTTTCTTGTGAAAGTGCTTTTAAAGAGGTTTTAATGCGGTTCTGAAATTCTGTTGAAATTGTCTGAAGAGTGCTAGATGAGCGCGTAGGTGTTAAATGATGTGCTCTACATGACTCACTGACACCTCGTCTCCCTGGGCAGCTAAGTGGCTCATTCTTCGCCATTCCATTAGGCTTTTGCTGTCTGTGTGCCACTCCGGTCTCCGGTCCTCTGTCTCGCACACATACAGTTATCGGCCAACAAAAGAGCTCTTACCGGCTGTTTGATTGAGTTATTACAGCTACGTATGAGAAGGAGCGTTTGATCCCAAAAATTAGTGGTACATAAATAAGTAGGGGCATGGATTGGGTTGGAGGGGCGTCAGCATTTAACTTCTGATTGCACTTAAAACAAGAATGATCAAGTCCACTGCATGTCTCTATACGAGCTCATACTGTCTCATTCCTGCTGCCAGTCTATAAAGCCTGCATGTTGATGTAGTTAGGTGTTACGTAACACATTGATTAATCAGGGTATTAATGTATAGCTAAAAATTATCATATTTTGATTAACATCTGTTTAAAATCCATCCACATCTAAATAATTTACATACATGGATAGATACTCAGTATGTTTAGGTATTCAGTTTGCTCTTGCTCTAACAAGAGGTTCCTCTCCATCTGTTTCTGCACCTACTTTCATCCTCCAATATGGCCAAGCTGGCCGGCCACTCTATTTAAGGCTCAGAAAATGCTGGCTCATCTTTCAGGAACATTGATTAGCCACAGGGTGGCTGAGATAATTAGTTCCCAGCTCAGCAACACGAGACGAGAGAATGTGAATGTTTGTTTCAAAGCGCGTTTGAATGATGTAGCATGTTGAGACTCTCTGTACCTCTGGGACAGACAAGGCTCTCACAATATCTGAGACCATTTTTCTCCACGACATGCAGCATGTTCTTTACTGATTGGTGGGATATTATCCACACCAAGTGGGCTATCGCATGAATACACAGCTGCTATTTTTAGATCACATGAAGTGTAATCTCATTTAAACCACAGTAACATTACATGCTTATGTTATGTGCTAGATATTTGCTGTTTGATAATTTAACTACATAAAAATATACTTTGCATCCTCAATTAATTAACCAAAATGTTGAAATCAGACCTAAACCCAACCAAAACAAGAAGCTAAACCAAAGTGAATTTGATGGGTTTGGTGTGAATCACAGAAACCACTTTGGAATCATTAACCCAGTTGCAGCATTATTAACAACTTAGCAGGATTGATATTCCCTGGAGTGCCTCTATTTTTGTACTGGGCGTCAGAGCAACACTTATTTGATTAAAAATCAATGAACATGACATGATAATTTATACGACAGGCAGACCAATTCATCGGTGCACTGTGGTGCCATTTCCAACCCCCCTTTGTTTTACATCTGTACTATTCACTGGCTGCAGTCCATCTGTGTCCTGCCCTCACTAAAGAACTGTCTGTTTCATTTTTTTATGCTATGCGCTCATGTTCCAGATACATCTATGTGCCGTTGGGAGGTTCACGGCATGGTCATCTTTACAAAATGTTATCCACTGGCCTTGCGTTCGGATTCGTCTGCCTCTGGCACGGTGGCCACGACTACTTACAGTACTGGGCCTTGATGAATTGGGCTGGAGTTCTGGTGGAAAATGGACTGAAGTCTCTTTTTGCCTCATCCTTTATTCACTCCATTGTTGTAAGTTTGAAATCCAAGCATTTACCTCTGACAGGTCAAAAATACTTGGTTAAATCAGATTAAAACTGTATATAGATATGATGCCATTCAGTTAAGGTATTTGAAGGTGATGAAATCTCTCCTGTAGCTTGAAATAAAGGGGCCATGAAATCTGATTTAATAAAAGATGATGCCTGGAGCTGCTACAGTAAGTACAGACAGGAGACAAACTGGTTGGATCCTGTCACATCTAATTGGCATGTCCAGTTAACACCCAACATTAATGTGAGTAAAAGTCTGTCGTTCAGATTATTCTTGCTTCTCTAGCCTTGGGAGAAGTCAAATTTCATGTTCTCAAAATAGTAATAAAGTCTGATGGCATACTGTGTAATCCTCCTCGTTTGTGGTCACCCAGGTCATTAGTGGCAGGTGCTTTGCTGTTCTCTGTTTCTCAGATTTACAGTGAAAATCTCTTGTGGTTCTCCTGCAATTTGCTTATTTATTTACTGATTTCCCAGGAGCAGAATTTCTCCACGGCGATGGAAAGGCGTTGCATAGCCCTCCTCTCTGCCTTCTCCACTGCCATGCTCATCCTCTCTAATCTGGTGTTCCTCGGGGGGATACATGTTGGCAGAATCTTCTGGAAGCGTGTCTTCATTCAAGGTAAATTGTCTTTCACAACACTCGCTCAATAGGATTTGTGTGTGCTTTTTATTTTGCAGGATTGTTTCAGCTGGCATTTATAAATGTGTTTCCAATATGGATTCATGTGGTCTTTTAATTTGACAATTTAGTTGCATTGTAGGACATTTCACATGTCTAAAGCAACAGTCACAGAGGCCAACTCACAAAGGCGGAAAATAAAATCATAAATAAAATATAATAAAATGACTGAAAATGCTGCTGTTCAGTAGGTCTGTTTAGTTTATTTATCAGTGTTTTCAGTGGATGTTGAGGCTCTGGTTATACTGGGGGATTTTATGCATCTGCATGGGCAAACTCTCCCAAATAGAGAGACATCTGCTTCATGGTTGTGCCAGCCCCTGTTTTACTCCCTGTGTCTTTATTTGGCTCATTTGGTACCTAAAGCAAGATGGCATGCTCTCCTGTAGCCTTTCTACGCCTGATAAGCAGTCTGAGCTGCACTCGCCAATGGGTCGGGCTCAGAGTCAGTGCTGAGAGCTCAGGTCTGATACATCATCATATACTTTATACAATTTAGTAATAGTCAGTAGAGAATTCAGTAGAACTGTTTATTGATGTTGAAATAAAATGCATTGTTTACTAGTTTTATTTTGTATTTGAAGTTGTGTTTCTGGCCACCCAGCGAATGGAAGTCCAGTATTTACTCTCCTTATAGCTCTTTCTTTCCTTTCCACCAAGTCCTGACGGAAATATGTGGCTCTTTAGCTGCTAAATGCTCCACTATGTTCACCGGCTAGTCACTAACTGTGTCTGTCAGCCGTTGGTGAGCTGAGCAGGTAGTGTACAATCTGTTGTCAGAGCTTTTTAGCTGAAAACAGCTTCATGTTGCAGTTGGAAACGATGATGATGAAAGCCGTGAGGCTGAATCAAAACAGTAAAGTTGCGGGCTGTAAATAAGTACTTTATTTTTTCTCTTTGCCTATAGACATATTTTGATGTTGAGAGATGGGGCTTCCATAGCACAGAGCAGTTCAGTGCCTTGCTCAAAGGCTTGACTTGAACCGGCTACCTTCTGGTTCCCAAGACAAGTCCCTGACTGAGCTACTACCACTTTTCTATTGTTTACCTGTGTTAAAATAAATTGATACCAATTTGAAAGGTTTGGCGTGATCAGGGTTAAAGGTTAAACAATATGAACTAAAAAACTTTTCAACTTGCTCGTCTTACACTTCCTGTTCTCTACAATCTTTGTTTTACTTTTTTTCTTTATTGGTTCTTCAGACTAGAAGATGTATTCACTTCAGATTATGTCACACAGTCTTTGAGCCTCTGAAGTCAAGCCTAAGTAGCCCGATGAAGGACATATTCCCGTCACCAGTTGAAAATGTGTTGGAAGCCTGGCAGGCTCACAGCACATTGTGTGTAACAGTATGGATCTTCTAGCACTCCTGACCCCTTTCACACACGCCATACTGTAGACTTGGTGTAAATAAGTTAAGAGAAACCTAAAAATAAGAACAGTGTGTTTGAAAATACCATTTCTGTTGTGAATTATTCAGAGTAAGAACTAGAAACTAAACTGAGAGTCTCAGTTTGCTTTTATGATGATTCATTTGGATCATTAAAAAACTAAAAATAAAGAAATGGCACTGCGTGACGCTCACTTAAAAAAAAATAGACCATTGAACAGACCACTTAATAATTGTGTTGCTTTCACTGAGTGCTTGTGTTTTTGCACTTTAAATTGAAATGTAATGCATCCACCAGAAATGCCTAAAGCCATTCCCTGTGTCTGCATGTGTCTGTACAATAAACCTCTGAGGGGGAGTTGTGGTTTGCTTCATTAACATGAGATCAATGCTTATAAATCAGCCTGTCTGGGATTTTTACTGGTGTAGGCAATAGCGTTATTGCACTCTGACCTCTGGTACAAAATCAAATTCCTAATCACACTGCGTATATAGTCGTACATGCTGACTGAGGATGTAAGTTTAATATGTTATCTTCACATGCCACCTAATGTCCCCCATGTTAGATCACTCTAAAGTAATAGTGTTGAGTTACATAGAGAGTTGTTGAATTGTAACATACCAGTAGACACAGTATTTAGTATTAATTCAAAACTATGAATCATTACATTATATTATAATAGCTGGAATAAAAACTTCTTTACTTTCATATCTCATTTCAGTGGCTGTTTTTTAAAGTTAAGACTGTAAGAGACAGATGTTGTTGGCGCTCCACAAACACTGGAAATTGGACAGTAAAGAACCTATAATGAATAATCTGTCACCACAGAGTAATATAACTTTATTTTGTGCACTTTTACAGTATTTCTGATGTCCTTTTTTCTCCATGTAATCTAATTGTAGCTCTGTGCTGTTAGTCTTTTAAAGATCATGTCCAACAATGTTTCCTACTTAAGAAATAAAGTTTCCTAAACTCCTTTAAATATATTTGAATGTTTCACTCCAGTAGCTTTTATATCTGTTTAAGCATGCTATCAGTGAAATAACATTACTTTTACTAGAATAGGACATTGAATTAGTTTCACTTCTGGTTTCCAGTAACATGACTTCTCCTAGAAAAACAAGAAAACAGCCACGCCAGCAGCTCTGTGAGGCTGTGCTGCAGTGTTTTGTGGTGAATGCTAACGTCAGCATCACAATGACAATGCTAACATGATGATGTTTAGCAGGTTTAACTAATGTTAAGCGTGTTAGCATGCTAGAATTAACAGTACAGCCGAGGCTGATGAGAATGTCATTAGTTTTGCAGGTATTTAGTCATAAACTAAAGTATTGGACACATTTTGACCTAATGAGAGCACTAGATAAAAAGTTAAAGGTCACCATAGTCACTATGATTCATCCTCTGGGAACCATGAATGTCTGGCAGTCCATCCAATATTGAGAAACAGACATTGTCATCTCTAAAGTGATGCCACCAGCATGGCAATGGCTCTATGATAATGTATCCAGAGAGATGGGAAAAGGAAGAGCTCAACCGACAAGCTCAGTTTTATATTTAGTTTTGAGTTGCCTCTCTGCAAGTGGCCTTTTCACCTCGTCTGAACTTGAAGCACTCTGTTAATCAAGTGGCAAAAGAAACTGGCATAATTACAGCACTGGTTGATTAGAGCCTTCGTAACTTGCAACTGGAGGAAATAGGTTATTCATTTAAATGTTTCTCCTCTCCGTCTCTTTGCCAGGACTTAGTAATTAGTAGTTTGTCTTTGAATGGTAGAGCCTGGAAACAACTCTGTTGCGTTCCAAAATTGCAAGTACATCTGACTCACTTCTCAGCCAAAAGTTGCTCACATTTGGCTAGCGGGGTACACTTCCTTCAGGTTCTGCTTTTCATTCTGTTAGTTTGAAGTCAGTAACAGCAAAAGTTGGACGACTGGTTGGAGAATATACTTCACACTGAGGGTGTTAATGAAATTTACATACCTGCAAAGACAAAACGCTGGGACGTCTTGCCACGACGGCAAGGCTTGCTCATGCTGCACGCGGGGCCCCCGGCTAAAGAGCTTTGAATTATGAATTTAGACGTCAGAAACGCATAATATTTCAAAAGTGCGCATGAAAATTGATGATGATGTAATTGATTATGCAATGTGATTAAACGAACATGAATAATTGGCTGGCATTTACTGGAAACATCCTTAAGGCTCTTTTTAAAGACAAAAGCAAACAAAACAATTATGCAAATTTTCCGCATAAAGTTTTACAAAACACAAAACTTTCACTTCAGCATACCATAAAAATATTCATCATCAAACTGTCTCTTTTCTAGTCTTAGCCCGTGTAACCTTTGTCTTCCGCAGACAGGAAACTGACGTTACAGCTGTGCATAAAGCAGCCTGTGTGTACGTGAATTAGATTTTGACATGAATAGAAAAGAATAGACCATTGAAAAGCATTGTGGGTGCAGGTGCAGGTTACTGAGATAATCTGGAGACAAGCCAGTTGGGGAGGAGGCGCAGACAGCTGTCGTTACCTGCCTGCCCGACCCTCTAAGAAGCAGCTATAAATAGAAAAGGAGAATGACTGTAACACATCACAGTACTACTACTACTACTACTACTTATACTACTGTCTCTCTCGCTCTTGTAAAAGAATGCAAGTCTTTATAGTAGTTACCTTGAAAAGCATCAGTACATAGCGGTTACTTTTTAGCTGAGTGTAATTTAATCCATCAGTATTTATAAAGGAAATTGTGTCCTGACCCAGAATAAAATGAGTTATGGACTAAATCTGCAGTGAGATCTTTTCCTGTTACAGATAAAAGAGATGATTGGTTTTCTTTTAATTTCAGGCTGGTCTACAATGGCCCCACCCATGCTGGCTTTCCTCTACTGCTTTGCTCAGATTGGACTTGAGTGGACTTCTCACCCACCATGAGTCACCTTGACTTTACATCGGAGTGAGAATCCCTGCTACTGGACAACCAGAACGACCTGCTGAGTCCAGTGCCTTGTCCTCACCAGCCAGAGTCTCTGCGGCGAACCTGGCTCGTGGCCACAGAACCTGTCCAAACCTGGCTGAAGTGCAGCTGAGCAGCCACTTTTCACAACCTGCTGGACCAGGCACAATCTGTCTGTAAGCTAAGACTTAAAGGATTAGTGTTGGTTCTTTCTAAGGAGAGAGTTTCCTCTTCTTGGAAATTTTAAGTACACACAAACTGTGATAGAATGAGTGTAATACTGTAAATTCAGGGCAGTCTAGCAAGTTTTCTACCCAATAAGCTTCACTGAATCACTGTTAAGAAAATATGTGTGTAATGGTTATATGACTCTGCTCAGAAATGCTAATTCCATATTTACCATCCTCCTTTAGCTCGCCACAAAAGCAGTTGTGTATTCAGAGGTAAACAATAGGCACAAACGACTGAATGGAGCAGCATTAACATGATCAACGTCATTACATCCCTCACAGATGTAATTTGTGTAAAGTAGAATGATACTAATATTAGTAGTTGTGTTACCAAAATGCTTTAGAGGGACTACACACTAGCTTTTAATTCAACACAATGGCAATGGTAGATGATGTTTATCCACTGGAATTCAGAGGAAAGATATTTCTTGATCTAAAAATCCACGAGCTGTAAATTTTGCACATTTGGATTAAAACTTTGTATTTCAAGTTTCATGATTATGAATATCCATCCGTGTTATAATGATAACCAGTCATTTGTGTGTATGCCTTGATTCATACAAGTCAGATCCGTATGGATGTTCGACTGTGTGAGTGTTTATGGGTCTGTTGAAAGGGTTAACCTGCCTCCCCTATAGATTAAGAAAGTCCTTCAACCTATCTTAAATCAACTTAAATCAACAGCCAAAACAACAATGTGTAAGTCCGTTTCTTTCTGACTTCCCTGCCCTATCTGTGGCACTCAGCCCCAAGTCCATTCACTCCTACTGCTCCTGAGACGTAAATCACATAAAAATGCCATAAAATGGGTCAAAAATGTTGAAGCTCGGACATGGATGATGAGTTTGAAGCTTTTGTCTTTAAAAAAGTTGGACCAGTGAGCACAAGTTTAGTGTCACACCAAAAGTATAATATAAATAACTTGGTAATAAGTTACGCATCTTTAAATCGTTTGCGTCTGCTTGGATCACAGTAAATAATTTACTGTGTAATCCAGTAGGGGATGACTAGTCTGTCGCCAGTTTTTAAAGATATGTTCCAGGAAGTGATAGGAAGTTGCTTTAAAAGGCTTATCAATGCTTTTTTGTGTCTTTTGAGCTTAGAAAGTGTGTGATGTGGCAAAAACAATCTGATCCTCTCACTATTCACAGTGCACAGTAAGGAAAGCAAACAGCTTCAGGGCAGGACTCCCAAGAAGATTAATAGAAGATTATTGAATTTTAAGTCAAAGGTGCCATCGCTAAGATTCATCATTAACATAAAACTCTCACGTTGCCTTTGGTCCTCTGGCTGTTTATTGTCATGCCACAAATGACTGACACAATTGACTGTTCTCAAGGTTTGTATGTTCAGTTTCTCAATCGGTGAACTATCTTACCTGCACAGGTCTGTCATTGATGAATAAACAGTCTTGTGTTCGTGAATAGTAAAAGTACTGTGTAAGTCTGTTGTTCTGGTGAGCCTCGAGTGTTTCCATTAGCTGATTTCTCTTCTTGGGATTATCACATCTGTGGCACTAAGTAGGATCAATGTGAGCGGGGGTCAGCGACGGATCCTCTTAAAGGGGCACAAAACTGTGAGGTTTATCTGATGTAAGACGATCAGCAGGAGAATACACCTGCTGAGTTACACTTTCTTGGAAAAGTGCCCTTATCACTGGCAGCGGAGCTAAAACACAAAGACAGAATGGATGTTTTACGGTGCCATGCGTTCCCTAAAGAGAGCAGACGGGGTACAGTATGTATAAAATATTTATTATGAATAGTACAGTATGTCACAGTTCATAACAAAGAGTTCCCATTGTGCTTGAAATAGTTACATTTCTCATCACATGACGTGTGTGAACATAGAGGCATGTGCATATTACATAAACCACACACCAAAGTCGTTTCTTTCTTAAGAATCTAAACATTGCAATATATTTTGTGCATATATATTGTATATGTAGGGTTTTATAACTAGGCAGCTTTCTAGAGCTGACCACAAAAATAGTTCTGTGTTCAAATCGTTTCAAAGGAGCGACAGTAATTTGGATATTTAACTGCTTTTCTCACTGCAGGCCTGAAGGGGCAATCTTATGAAGGCACAGTGTTGCATGCTTCTCAATAGTAATCAAGGGTAACGACTTAAATAATATTAGGATAAATGTGATGAAGTGGTAGTGGAGTACTGTAAAAGCTCTTCACACTTGGTAGTTTAAGATTTTCATGTTTTCATCACCGTTCGTGGATCTTTGTTAATAAATGTTACAGCACAGAACTACATATTGCTTTCAACGATCTTGTCTCTGATTTTTAGAGTGCACCTACATCCCATTTTAGTAACGTATATTTATGGTGTTTGTAAAAAAATTCAGCCTCTTGACAGGCGTAAGTGAAAGTACCCTCCGCATGTTGGTCTGTTTTCAAATAAAAAGAAATTGGACTTTAATCTGAAACAGATTTGATCTTTTTACTGATTTTACCATGAAAAATCAGTCGGATCTGGTTCTGTTCCTGTTAGATACTGTAAACTGTAAAGAAGCTAAAAGATAATTGTACATTTACAGTGTAAATATAACCAATCACAATAAGAGAGTACCTCCAACAAAAAAGACCAAACAAACAAGGCGAATAGGTCGTGTCATTCAAAATGAAAGTTTAAAATATTCTTTACAAATATTATCAATTCTGTCATTCATCTGTGTCATTGGTGAAGTGAAACAGTTTATTGTGGCTAAAATGAAAATATTCCACCATAAGTAACTTCAAACAAAACAATTTACATTCTTCAAAAAGTGACAATGATCTGTTAAAGAAAATAAATATTTTTCCATGTGGTTTTATGGTTGAACCACATAAATAGAAATGTGAGAAGAAAAATGACAAACAGTCAGCACCTCATTATGATGTTTTTAGCATTGTTTGTATTATTTAAAGTGTTTCATTTGTTTTAATTGAGTTTAAACAGTTAAAATCTGCATCACGTGATCTAAAGTGAATCTTGAGCCGTCATGTAAATGATTCCAGACTAAAGCTCACAATCCTCGCACAAAAGTCAAAAGCATCAGTTCACTTTCTTCTCTAAGAAGAACTATTTAAGAGAAACTTACTAAGTCATAACTTAATTTCAATAAATAGTTTGACATTTTTTTGCTTTCCTTATGAGAGTTAGATGAGAAGATCAATGCCACTCTCATGTGTGCATTATATGGAGCTAGAGTTGAAAGTCAATTAGCTTAGCTTTGCATAAAGACTGGGAGCAGGGGGGGAAACGGCTAGCCTGGCACATAACTCTCCATACGACCACAACATGTCGTTTTTTACATTTTGTATTTTGTACGGATGAAACAAACAAGATAAAATGTTGTTCATTAATGATCTCTAGATGTGCTGGTAGCCATTTTAGAACTTTGAAAGAGCCAAGCTAGCTGTTTCCCGCTGCATCCAGTCTTTCTTTTTTTTTTTAAACACGGTACAATGACACATGAGTGGGCGAGACTGATCAGGATTATCCTTTATCTGCACTTGACTAGTGGAGCGGAGAAGTAAACAACTCTGTGCTTCTTCTTCTGCTGGCATTAAAGTGTGTGTCATGTGGAGTTATGTTGAGCTTTTCTCAACTTTCCCCAGGCAGCAACAGCAGGTCCCATTCACAATGAATAGCAGCCTATCGCTCTCTCCAGCTTTTGTGGGGCGGCCCATAACTATAGTTAATGTATATGTGAACGGCCCATAACTATAGTTAATGTGCAGACATGAGAGTGATATCGATCTTCTCGACTCATTCTCGGCAAGAAAGCAAATAAGCGTGTTTCTCAAAATGTCAAACTATACCTTTAAATTGTTCTTCGCACGCTATTGATGTTCTGCACAATCCTAACTCAGAGCTTGGTTTGCAAAAACAACAGTAAACGTTTGACCTCATTATCAGTACTGGATTTGTCCTGTGGTGCTGGGATCGTGAGTGCAAGATGAAAAATAAAGTGTTGGGTCTTGATGCACCTCTGCTCTTCTGTTTTATTATAAGTGACTGTGTAAAAATACTTTAATAACCTTTTACCAAATGTGTTTCCCGTGTTAATGGGTTTTACATCCTGTCTTTCACTACAGCGACTCTGTCGGCCCCCTTTTAGATTTCTAAACTTCTTACTCATGTGAGCAGCAGCTTTATGAATCTCTATGACAGAGTGCTTTTCGTGCTTTTTTCCTCTATAAGATCAAAATTCAGACCCATAAAGACCCACAAACACTGACTCTAAACCAAATGAGTTCTCACTTCTGTGATGACATGCCCATTTATTTTTAGTAAGCTGAATTTTTGATGGGAATATAGAAACAGAAAAACCCCAGCGTCTTTTTCCTCTCAGCTGTGTCCATCTCAGCTTGTCTTGATAAGAGAGAAGGCATGCAGGGAACATAAATTATCCATATGAATAATAAATAATATAGAATAATGGATATTTTTGCCATGTAAAAGAAATCTTTTACTGTATACTAAAGATAGATTCAAGCAGACCAGTAAAACTCCTGTTTCTACCAGAGGGAAACCCCGAAACCACTTTTTAGAGGTTAAAAACAATTCTTTGTTTTGTAAGTATGACTAATGTGAATATCAGTGATACAATACAGTATTATTACTGATTGCAATGAATTTATTCTGGACTTCTGTATGACATCATCAGTCTATAAAACTGCAAAAACTGTTTGATTGTTTGATTAATTTTCTTCCATTATTCATTGTTTTTAAAGAGCATCAACTAATGATGTTGTAGCACAAAATTCTAATATTGCAGCTAAATATGCATAATTATTGCTTGATACCAGAACGTATGGCTCTGCTTTACTTGATGTCTGATGCATCTTCTGCTGACATTAGAGTTCTGTGATGAATGAATGAATGATTTCAGTTATCACATCAATGCTATAAAGCACCTTTCCTCCCTCTGTTCCTCACATCCCCCATACCAATTCTGTTTTGCTTTTGCTACGTACAGTACACTGACACATTCATTCACACAGATTCATTTTGGTTAACAACATCATTTAGGAAGTTAAAGTTTAAAATTGATGGTGAGTCCGTCCATCAGTCTAACAATTTTGCCATGGTGCAAGAAGGACATATTGTTTCAGTAAAATAAGTAAGTAAGTTAATTGTTGGTAAAACATCAGAAACAAACCTCATCTCAAAGAATTTGAAACTTCTATTTTGTTATTGTGTAAGTTGTTTCTCTGTAAATGATTTTCCTTTGTGCTGAAATTGAAATTGTGTTCAAATGTAAAACTGTAAATGTAAAACTGAAAGAGAAAGTCATGACATTTACGACACAGTCTACTTGTCTACTTGTTCCTGAACATTTATTGTATTTATTTTGACTCTGCCCGATATTTCAATTCATTAGAAGGCAGTTTTTGTTTAAAAGAAGAATGAATGAAATAAAATTAATACATAAAATCAAATTCTAAAATCATGTTTTGTTTTATAGATTTTTGTGTAATAAATATTACACAATTACATTACATTTTTTAATCTTTTCTTTGGGAAAGTGGTTGCTCTGGAAATTATTTCTTCAGAATGTTTCCTGTTTTCTATTATGAAATTACTCTTGGTGATGGTGAAGGTGCATTTAGAGAACTTGTGTTTAAAGTCATGGGATGATGTTTTTTTTCTCGCGAGTGAATGTGAAGACAGACAGACACATTGAATCATGCACTCCAACTGGTGTAACAAATGTAAAAATGTACCTCAGTGGACATTAAAGGCAGAAATCATCCCTAAAACAGGTTCCAGTGACTGCAAACCTGCATTTTGTAGGTATTTATTTTACATAAATACATTTTATTATATAAGAAATATTCTGCAAAAGGGCATTCCTTGTTCTTGCCAGTTTTAAAATAAGGTCAAGGGGCACAGCCATTATCAGAACAGTCTGCATCACCAAAGCTAAAAATGCATAGCTCTCATACAATGCATGTATCATGTATGTGATTGTAGTGTTTATATATGACATATAACAAACACTAGATATCGGGAAAGATGGATAACGTGCACACTTGCTGCCACACTAGTTAGCATTGCATTTGTCATCAAGCCCATCCACCCATGGTTTATGGAAATAATAAACTCTGCCGAAAGATGTCTTTGAAAATCTGATTGCTTGCTTGGAGTTATCTGTTGTATAATTCATAATGATCCTGGCAGTTGATATAATAAAAGAGTTCATCAACTACTTGAGGAAATTACTCTGAGGCTGTTTCCACATCTGCAGAGACTGTCCTTTTTCACTGTCATGGTGAAGTAATGTAAATGACTCGCCGTGTGGCCTCCATTAATCAAATACGCACTGTCTGCAATTTGAGGCACACGTCTATTTTATGTGACATGCAAAGAATCTCATACAAATGATTCAATAACAAACCAGTGGGTCATGCTGTTTCTATTGGAGCCTCCCAACAGAGATACGACTATGTTCTTCTGTTGAGACTCGAAATCTGGTGGTAAACAGATTTTGGACTAAAATCAAACCACTCAAGCTATGTTTCCATTATAGTGCGATGGAAAAATAAATCAAACTTATGTACAAACATAGAGCTGTCAGTTTTTATGTAACCTCAGAGCGTTCAGTGTTCCCACACCTAAATCTGGGCTACGGCCTCGCCTTCCCGAGTTAACCAACAGGTGCACCCCTACGATAAAGGCCGGTGTGTCTTAAAGACCACACTGTTGCCTAATCTAAGTGGTGTGCCCAGTGCAGCCTCAGCTATTCAAGTAATCTGGATATTACCGGATTCCAGCTGAGTTCACAGTTAACTGTTGCCTGATGAGTCGTCCGTCCTTCAAGAGAAGATGTCCTCTTTGTCCAGTTCTGGTGAAGCAGGTCTAGAAATGTCAAAAAGAGGCTGCGGAGAGCCAGCACTTGATTTCCTCGCTTTGAGGAGTTGAAGTGCTTCTGTGAGTTGCGCCTCCAGGCCGGACATTCGAACATTCAGGCTCTTGAGGTCGTCCTTCAGCTCCAGCTTGAGCTCCTGAAGCGAGGCCTGAAGCGTTTGCTCTGGGATGGGGTAGAAGGCGTGCCTGGTCTCCGGAGGCTGGACAGGACTTCGGTCCTGGGGCGTCGTGCGAAAGTCACCCACTTTGTCCAGCCGCAGGTCACTTTTGGTGATACCGCTGTCGCATGAGTCTGTCTTCTTTAGAGACATCTGTGATTCATGCACCTTGGTCCGTTCAGGTAAAGTCTCCATGGACTCGGCTTTAGACACTTTGTTCCAGTTGTCGGTTTTGGCCATGGACTCCTTGAAGCGACCCCAGCCTTTGACTTTGAGTGGTTCAGCAGCCCGGCCTCCCACCAAAGAAATGGGAGCTGGTACCTGCAGCTTGGCTTTGTCTGAGGGAGCACAGCTGGTGGGTGTTGAAGATGAAGGCGATGAAGATGAGGGTGTTGCTGGGCTTTCTGTTACTGTGACGATGCTGGTAGTTGTAATGGCCGTATTAGCCATCGGGACGTCCGTGTACGCGGGGCCCTTCTCAATATCATGTTCATCTAGTTCTGGTTTGTCGGTCACCATGCGGGCTTCCTTCTGCTGTCGAAAGCGTTGGAAGAGCTTTCGTACCGGGTGATCTGGTGGCAAGTTCAGAGGGGCTTCATTTTTACGTCTCTGCCGCTCCTCTTCCTCTCGTTTCACATCACTGATCTTTCGGAAGACGATCTACAAGAGAATTTAAAGTTCTTATGACTGAAACACCATCATAATAACCATCAGTTCGTTTTGAATGATCGAAAATATCAGTGTTTGACAGCACACAAGCAAATTATATATTGTAATGCCTCTTCTCAAAGTCAATTTAGTCTCCTGAAGTGAACAAATAATAGTATAAAACCAGCTGTACAGGTGTATCTATCTTATTGAATGTACAGTTTTTACAGCGAGGAAGATTGTTAATGTTTCAAAATGTGTGTGCTTTGTAAATGTCACCTTAAAGAGGCTATTCCCGCGACACAGAGGGAAAGTTCATATCATGCCTCTGGCTTCAGGAGGGTGAAGACACCGTTACTGTAGCTTATCACACAGCTGCTGACGGACAACAGAGTTTTAAGCATTTGTGTTACCAGTTTTCCTTCTGTACGTTTGTGTGCAACATGATGTCTGAAACTTGGTCTTAAAAAACAAACCCAATGAGCCTATGTCATCAATTAAAGGCTGAATAAGTATAATATTCTATATCTTTATGTTCTATAGTTGTTGTTTTATTTTCTTATTTGCTTTCTTGCCGAGAGTTAGATGAGAAGATTGATACCACTCTAATGTCTGTAGGCGGAGCCAGCAGCTGCTTAGCTTAGTTTAGCAAAAAGACTGCAAACAGAGGGAAAAAGCTAGTCTTTCCACCTTCCAGCACCTCTAAAGCTCACTAATAACACGTTACAGTACATCTTGTTTATTTAATCCATACAAAAACCAAAGAACCAACCTCACAGTAACGACAGGACTCCAGGAAGTCACTGCATAGCTTTTTTTCCAGTCTTTATGCTAAGATAAGCTAACAGGCTGCTTTTTATTGCTGCTTCATATTTAGCGTCATGAAAGTGGTATCAATCTTCTCATTACAGCCGGACTGATACTGATATTTGAGAGTTTGAAAAAAAGAAAAGAAAAATCTGATAACATTACATCAGACGATACTTATTTTATATAAACACATAACATAAAAAGCCAATATTAATATGGATCCTTCAGATTTTTTAAAAAAGAATTGTGACCAAGATGCATACTAATGGAGAGATTTTAAAAAATGTACTCGTCAGTTCTCTTCTTGTTTCTAAATCACCTCCAACCTAGTTTGGCGTTTCCGCCCTGCAATTTTTGTTACTTATTGGCCGACATATATGCCGATGTCAATACATCTGCAATAAGCTACTATTGGCAGATATATCAGCGTGCTCGATTTATTGGTTACTTCTCCTCAAACTCTTGGCAAGAAAGAGAATACACGGATTTCCCAAAATGTCAAACTATTTCTTTAACCAAAAGAGTATGGACAGAAAAACTGTTTTATGTTTCAGCTGTTCAGAAAATCCCATTAAAGAATCCCTCTCCGAGTAAATACCTGGCTGATGGAAACAGAGGCTATCTAAAAAAAGAGCTCATGAGACGAGTCAAGTAATTGAACAACCAACTGGAAGTTTTGTGATAGCTCCAAGTTCGGGCATTGTGTTTATTTTTATCACTTTTTGTCATCTGCTCTATTCTCATTCCCGGGCATGTTGCTGAAATGCAATCAACGTTTTTGAAAAGGTAAGACGACATCAATTTTTCTTCTTCTCTCATGACAACACTGTTCTCACAGATTAATCAACTCGAATCCCGAACATGAGCTGGATTTCCCAAGTCGAAAACAGGACCTCACAAGCTCCATTTAAAGGCAGAGTTTGGCTCCTTATTCAATTCATCTCTGTATACATCCAGAAAGTATGGGACCCTGGTGAATTGTGAGTTTAATGCAGCAGATGAGATTGCCTCTTAATATGCAGGCAATTCAATCTCACTTGCACTCTCTTGGGCAGGCTAACCTTATTATGAATGAGGTAATGATTGGTAGCTACACTTGAGTTGTTGATCACAGCTGTTCCTTTCTGAATGAAGGATGTTAAGAGTGGCTTTAACTTATGGTGGCAGTTTAATGGAAATGTGATTTTGTATGAGGTGTAGTATGTGTTGTTTTGTATGAGCTCTGGCTGTGGGGATCTGATATTTAGGAAAATCATGCCCAGTGAGATACTTCTACGTTTGTGTTAATACATTAAGCAAACTTACATTTTCTAATGGATTCAATGTTTATGGCAGCAGCCACATTTTGGGAAATACACCTTTTCATTTTCTTGCCAATGGTTAGATGTTATGATAGATACCATTCTCATATCTGTCCGTTAGATATGACGCTACAGCCAGGAGACAGTTAGCTTACCTGTGTGAGCTTTGCTGTAGCAGGCTAGCTGTTTTCCCCTGCTTTCAGTCTGTGGCGTCATATTTAACTGGCAGGCACAAGAGTGGCAATAAAGCAAATTTCCCAAAATGTCTATTCCTTCACCAGGAGCAGCGGCTGCCGCTGTGGCTAAACAGAGAGGAAAAAAAGCTGTACCTGTAGAAACTGTAGAAAGAAAAGCGGTCACTGTACTCGCCCACGCATATTACTATGTGACCTCAGGGAAGCACAGTGCAGAAACACCACAGCAATTATGACTCGTCACCAAAATAAAAACAGGATGCAGGATGTCCACTTAAAGCTCAAGCTCTTATTAAAAATAAACAGGTCATAGAGTAACAGGTCGAAATGACTTGAAAATCAATTAACTATATTTTGAGGAGCAGAGAAACAATGTGGAAAAGAAAATTCATTGTTAGTGGCGGAGTGCGCTACTCCCCACTAAATTCAAATTACTACCGCCAACTCCTCAGCAAGGTAACCAACTTTACTGTGCCCAGCCCATGTGTGGAAAACAACTTGCGCCGTGTGCAGCATGAAGCCAGATTGCAGTTGTTCAGTTACTGACCTACTTCTTTATTGACTGTAAACAGATACACCGGCTCTTCTGTTGCATTTCTGACAAAGCAGCTGCTCAACGAGAGTTTGCTGTAGTATTAAACTGCACTTGCTGTTCCCACGGCAGAATACTGTGTAAAGCCCAAACAAAGAGTGGATTGTAACTCGTTCTTTCTTGGTGCTATTTGAAGAGTCACTCACCCTCTTTCGCAGGTTGTAAGTGAGCAGCAGATTTCTTGAGAAGTGGTTGGAAAACGCTGTGTAGAACTCCAGCACTTTCTGCAGAGCATCACGTTTAATGACGTGGAGGTCACAGTAGGTCAGAGCTCGGACGTTGGCACAGGCTTGAGCGAGAGTCACCTCTTTCCAGAAAACATCTCCAAATACATCTCCCTTACCTGCAGAGAGGGGACACTGTTTAAACCAGGTCATTCTTCCTAAATGTTTGCTCTTTAAGGTACAGAAATAGAGAAATACATTACATGTTGATTCTGTACCTCTTTTATAAAGGGCTTGTAAGTTGTAACGAATGGCTTTAATAATGGTTGCTAAATCATTTACTTTATAGATCAGTTATACGCCTTTTATGAGAACAGATTTTGGGTTGCCAGGTTGTGAAAATTCCCATTTGCAGTTCTTAAAGCAGGTCTCTTTTTCTGCCTAAAATTACCCCCCCTCTAAGTTATAATTGTTGAAAATACTGTTCATTGATAAAAACTTTAAAATGTCCTTTTATCTGCATACAACTACATTGTAGTGTGTCATAAACCATTTATTAAATGCGTATACTGTATCGTGCTATAGTGTTACCAGTGTCATCAATCCCCTCCAACGGACTGTTTGCACTATTCATTATAGCTTTTAAACTTTCTAATTTAAGAAACACAAGTATGTGCTCAACATGCATGTGTCATTTGTGCAGCACAGTCACAGCTGACCAAACCAGTGAGTCATGTAGAGAACTATTTTAAGTTTGAAAGGCTAATTGTGGCCATAAAACAGGTATGGACCATGAAGTGTTATGACTCAATATAATCAACATCAAAATCAGTAACTGAAAACGTCTGATAACTTCTTTGAACCACAGGATGAAAATGCAGCATATCCAGATGATAACATTTAGAGCTACTGTAGTAGTAGAGTAGTCTGAGGGATGAGAAGTCAAACAGCACCAGTCTGAGGATTCGATGAGATGTTCGGTCTTGTTTGCAGGTGTACTTTACATGTTGTTTCTGTTCTACAGTTCCATTAGCTTAATGAGAATTTGATTCATCGTAGTAACTTGTTTATCACTTCGGGCTCCATTACAGTCTCCATCCGGGTCAATGGTATTAGCTTGACAGCATATTGATTGTTGCAAAGAGGAACCGATAGCAGCTTATTGACGGAAAAAACAGTCAAGATCGTGTCGCTGGGCCTGCCAGAGCATGCCATCAATTATTCACTAAATCAATCATTAGGTAAATTAAAAGGTTTTAAAAAGCAAATACTCTGCTGAGATTTAACCGGGCCAGTATAAGCGAGGAACATTATCCTTTTTTCTGTAGCATCCTTCCTTCGATCACATCAAGGTGCAATGGAAGAGGATCTGGGCTCACAAATTGCTCCGGTTCATTCCTTATCAGTATGCATTAAGCATGGGTTACGACAGTTTACAGTACTTCATAGAGCGTGCAAATTGTACCCAGGAGTGCACTCAGAATCATCTCTGATCATGTGGTACATCATAATCACTGTGGGAAAAAATATTTCTGCAAATCAGCAGCCTATGTACAAAGTATGCAATTAAATGAAAATTACTTTTAAGAATTTGATTCACAGATATTAAACCCGCAATAACAGATTTCTTTGGCCACTTGGGGGCAGCGGAACACGGAGAAACATTATCATTCACTTGGAGTCGTGTTTGCTGGCAAAAATAAGTCTCTTTTAGCTCTGGTTTTGGTCTCCTCCAACTCCTTTGGGAAATATGTTTAGCTGCTAAATGCTCCACTATGTTTAACAGCTAGTCTCTAACTGTGTCTGCTGTTTGGTGCTGAGCAGGTAGCGTAAAGTGGGTTTTTACAGTTCAAGCGTTCAAACGTCTGTAATGTCATGTGAAGGAATCTTCTCCCTCCTGTACTTTTTTCTCCTAATATTATATTATATTTATTTATGGGGACTGGAGCTGCAACAATTGACCTATTATTCGTTTAGTTGATCTAAAGAAAATTAAATCGGCAACTAATACTTGCTTCTGTTTCAGTAACTTTTCAAGCAAAAGTGCAAAATATCTGCAGATTCCAGCTTCTCAAATGTGAGAATTTGGGTTGTTTTGGGTTTTGAACTGTTGGTTGGACATGACAAGCAATTTGAAGACTTCACTTTGGACTCTGGGAAATTGTGACAACATTTTCTAGACCAAACAATTAATTGATTATGCGAGAAAATAATCGTCAAATTAATCAGATTAATCAGGCTTTTGTGTAATGTAAAGGTGATGTACTTAAAATACAGACCACTGTTCAAAATATGTGTCATTCTTTATAGGAATTGTGGTTTTCGTCGGATTAAAACTGAGATCAAGTTGAAAAAGTCAAACCGTATTCAAAAGGTTACTGAGAGGATTTTGTGTCTGTGACAAACAAATTCTCGTCCAAATCCTGAGTTCATGACTCAGCAGATGACAGACGATCCCCAAACAGCTCTTTTCACTGCAGTCAGACACAGTGTGTAAAGTGCTGCTACACAGAAAGCAAAAAGGAGGATCTTAAGTATATTGTCTAACAAAAACATTTTGTTACTATGATGCTAAACCCTTGGTTCTCTGTCACATTTTGTAAAGCTTTAGAAATCTTGACAACGTGAGTAGATGTGGGGCAGGTCCTTTGACAGTTGGGGGAATGGGAAGCCTTGACCGCCTCTTTCATGAAATAAACATGAGTCGTGAATTCATTCCATTATTATGTCAAAATGTCAAAATCTGTGTAATTTGGTGAAAAAAAGATATACATCAGGACTTGTGAAAAGTTTATTGTCAACTCACCTAAAATGGCCACAACCTCGTCATCCTGAATGACCTCCAGTGATCCCGACACCACAAAACAGAGGCTGTCCACACTTTCACCAGCGTGGTATATCAGATCGCCAGGGGCACAGTGGATGGTTTGAAACTCCATGGCCAACGCTCTGAGACATCCATCGCTGGCAAGCCGGAAAGCCGGGTGCTCTTTAAAAACCTTCCGGTTGAGATGAACACAAATATCTGCTCTCATGTCCTTTGGACAAATCTGCAACACCTGGTGAGAACCAAGAGTAGAGAGAAGAGAAGAGCTGTAGCTCAAAGGAAGGTCATAAATTGTTGCCATCACTTGACCGAGAAACATGGCAGACAACACGTTGACCACACCTTGCCGTCTTTTCCCAATATGAGACGGTTCCACTTGACCTACTTGGCTATATTTAAGTAGGTGTGAGGTAAATCTCCCTGCCGAGAGGTGGATATACGCCGTATATCTGCATAAACGCACCACTACACCTCTGCGGCGCTGCCACTCAGCCTTGCTGCCAATTTGTCCCAGTAGCCCAATGTAAAGTCTATGTGCTGAGCGGGAACGAGCAGGCAGGTTCAGCAGGAGAAACATGTGCATGTGTAGTGGGCCACACAACGCAAGAGCAAACCTGAAAGCTAGAAAACCTTTTTGGCTTATGTGATGAGACATACTACAGTGGATAAAACCAGGAAGTGTTGCACCTGACAATAATGTTTGTTCCTCAAATTTGTCGGGTTTGGCTGATGTTGTGTAGTCTGAATTCAGCATTATTCAACACCCAAGACTTGGTCTAGTGTAAATAAACAGATGCTTTGCCTCTGAAAAGAACTGAAAAGTAAAGATTTCACTTTCTCACAGAGAGCATAGATATTCACACATCTGTAAAAAGACCATGGCCTGGCGTAAAATGTATATATATTTCTTTTTTTCTTTTTTACAATCCTAAAGAGAAGAAAAGTCATTAAAAGAAGCTGTTTCAAAGCTATATGCAGCTTAATAATGTTAAAGTCTGTCTGTGATACTTGGACATGTTTTTCCAGTACATTCCAGGAACTGAGATTTTACAGTTGACTACTTTTTATTTTATGCTGTTCATGCATGTTATATTGTTTATGATTTTGAAAGTCCCTAAAACAAATGTACTCTAAAGTCTTTGATTACTTTTCTGCAGTATCAGCCTCCAAGTTCTTCAGAAGTTAGTATTATTGTTCTCAAAAAATCAATTATCTGTCTCTAAAAAGCCTAGTTTTTGGAGTTTCTTGTTTTTCAGTAGCTTTGGGAAATACTTCACTAGGAGTCGACTTATCTATGGGTTGGGACGGAATATGTCCAGTGTCAATTATGTTTGATGGAGGAGTTTCACATGAAGGTCACATGGAAGTTGCTACCAGCTCAGAGTCCAGCCGCCTCTCTGCTGAGTGTCACTGAGAGGCAGCATGTTGTTCAAGTACACCTAATCAACAGGATGCCAGGCCGTCACAGGGCTCTGCCTTTAAAACAAATCTCTTTGAAGATGAATGTCAGGCAGAGAGGGATTATGTGCCATTTTTAGACCCTTTAGTGTGGCCTGAAGCCAGACAAATAAATAATACAGAGATGCAGTGCAAGCTTAACATATAAAGGACACAATAAGTAGATAAGTACAAATTAACCATTAGGGCTCACAGGTTTTCCAAGTGTCAAAATCCCTGCCTTATTAGAAGTTGTGTTTCTAATTTGAGGTGAAATAATACAACTTCCTCCATGATTGGATTTTGGACAGGTGGATTTAAATATGATGCAGTGATATGAATGCTTTCTGGCTTCAAATTAATCAGAGTGGCACCAGTTCAGTCTATCTGCTTCCAGCTTTAAATGCTTAATTTCCACACACTCAAATCATTTTAGCATCATCGGAATTCAGTAGGATGGCAGGCGGTAACTGTCGATTACTGTGCCATAAACGCCATACCACTGTCTGCTTTTGATAATAGGCTGCTGTATTTAGCCACAGAATAACAACAACAACAAACCAACAATGAAAAGCGACTTTTATATGTAGTGTAGTGTTCAGGGAGCATCAATGGCATAGGTTTGGTGGGGGAAATCCATTTTTTTGGTTTCTCAACCAACAACAAAAACAACAAAAAACAATGTGAATACCAGTAATCACACGCTATAGGAGTGCCATTAAAGATGACACAGTGTGACATACCTTTTCAGTGTCTATACCCCGTGACATGGACCAAGTGGAGGCAATGTAATCCATAACTCTTTCACTCAAGCCCTTGGGCACCTGGTAGAGCTTGAGGAAGTCCCGCACACTGTTAATCATCTCATGGTATCGATTCGTGTTGGCGTACATCTGCTGGAAGATTGTTGTCACGTTACCAAAGATGGTGGCGTAAAGAAGGGCTGGGAAAATACAGAGAAAACGAGAAGGGAAAAGTTTAATTTAAGTTAACAGAAAATAGGAAGCATTATCTGAGATTATGTGTTGGCCTTGAAGAAGAACACTGTTTGGGACGGGGGGGGGGGGGGGGGGGGGGGGGGGTTTATTGTACGGTTTGCTGTTGAAGCTGATACATATGGGTATCGACCAAGTTTCTATTGCTTGTATGGACTTGACCTAATGAGGAAAATCGTGTGCTCAAAAAAATCAATAAAATAAATCTGTGAAAACACAAACAATCGTCCATTTACAGATCTGATAGGCACTGGTCTGGTCATGACATTTATAACAGGGATTTAGTGTTTGGATGGTGCTTTTGTGTTTAGGTTTTTAAGATTTCGATTTGAGATCATCCTGCAGGTTTTGAAAGATTTATTAAACATAGGAAAACATAATACAGCACGAGATTTTAAGATTAACCATGAAAATCTCCAAAGCTGCATTTACAAACTCAAAAAATCTGCAAATCAGGGTTTACAAGGACATAAAAATCTCCATGGTAGGTTTTAAAAAAGACCAAAAAAAAGCTCCAAACCTGTATTTACAAGCACAAAAACATCTCCACATCGGGAATTACATGGACATAAAAATCTCCAATACCTGGTTTATGAGGACACACAAATCCCCAGAACCTGGTTTGAGCACAAAAATCTCCAAGACTATTTTTAAGGGCATACAAATCTCAAAAAACGTGGTTTATGAGGACATAAAAATATCCCACACTGGCCACAGAAAGTTCCTGCCTGACAGTGCTGGCTTTTATATACACTACATCACATGATGTATCAGATCAAATGTGCCTTAAGACTTAATATTGTTTTATGTGGTGAGCACTTTAATCAATCAGGTGAGACATTAACAATTACCACTCATCATTGCCTCCAAATATAATCAACAAAATTGTCGCCAAAAGGGAAAGAAAATAATTACCTCTTTGTATTGAGTGTGTGTGTAACCATCCATCCCCAAGCAGTTACGTCCTACTAAATAAGGATATTTTTTTCTTAACTCGTCTTCTGATAGAAGAATTAAAGAAAAGGAAAAGAAAGAGTATAGCGGCACATCTCTGAGGTGGTTGGATGGTTGAACTGGTGCAACAGCTGGCGTGTGTGCGTGGATCAAAGCCATCAGATGTCTGCTCTGTGTGTGTAGTGTTCTCTTGGCAATGGAGCCCTAATTAGCCCTGCTAGAAGGGACGGAGGGGAAACATGCCAGCCACACATTTCAATTATCCTCAGATGATGACAGTAACCTGTGCATGCGTTTGAGTGTGTTTGTTTATTTCACAGCGCACAATCAAAGTGTTGAAAAACTGCACAGGGAATAATACTAATTAAAAAGTGCTCAAAACACCTCAAGGATAACCACAACTTTAATCCTTTCATCCCCATCGCTCATTTGTGCAGCCATGTTATCAAGCGTTGCAGTATGATATTCTTTATCGCCTAAACACAAAGAATATGCTCCTGGTTGTAACATATTCTCAGTGCTGCACATTTGCAGGCATCAAAATCAGCATGTTAACAGATCGAGAAAGGTTTTAAAAAAGGTTTGAGCCTATTAAATCTAAGATGATCTGATGTTCGTCTCCTTTTGAAGTTGCTAAAGTTTTGGGATGACTGCTACCTCGAGCCTGAGCACAGATGGCAGCGCTCACTTCTCTGATAAGCAGAAAAATGCTGTAACAAAGGAAACTCAATCGTTCCCTGTGGAACGGAGCTTCATCTAGTCCCCAACATCGCTCTTTACTTGCTGACGTACACAACTTTGTTGCAGGGTTGCTCTGCACCCAACAGCTGGCTTGTTTGAAGGTAGTTAAAAGACAGTTGTCAGAAACTCAAGCCCCAGGCCAATAGTTGCTATAGAAACAGGACATATGTATAGTGCCCCCCTTCCCTGTGCCACCCCCCCCAAATCCCCCGTCACACTGTGATCTTCTACTGCCAGCACAGATCCAGCGCTGGTGGTAAAAATAGAACAGTATCAGGGCATCCATATTTCATAGAGAACAGCCATGGACTACAGTAGATTGCATCTACAACAATCCTCCTGAGGCGGTGTGGTTTTTAGATATTTACGCTGTAAGATGATTTGTATCTCACAATGAAAAATTTAGACAAGTCTGCAGATGAGTTTTGCGAGTTCCCCTGTGAGTGTATTCATAAACCTGAACAGCCAAGAGATAGAGAGAGGTGGAGGGGACAATCATGCTCTCGCCTCAGGGTTGAGATTGTGGCTGAAAAAAGTACAACGGAGGTGAGGAGTGATTGCAGAGGGATCGCGGGGAGCACTGTGCTAAATTGATGCGGCGGTGTCAGTTATTGCTTCGAGGTGTTGCTCTCCGCGTGCAGTTACACATAATGGCACTGCACTGTACATGGTATTATGAGCCACACAAGCAGAAGATACCTTATAAATGTTTAATATTGAGATGTGGAAAGAAGGGCATGCTGTGTAAATCTGCCTCCTTTTTTTATCAGATTAGATGTTTTGTTAGTTAGTAACGGAAGGTTTCTTAACTAAATTATAATCAAGTTCTTTGTTATTTATGTCTACAGCAAAACTGGATAATTCTGTGTGTTGGTAAACCACAACCCTAACCCTAGGTGACATAAATAGACATTGTTCCTACTGTTAATGTCATATTTTACCTATCTTTTTCAGATATTCATGTATATAATGGCTGTTTTGTTCTGATTTATGACTCATATGTTTCAGTGTACCAAAAGAGGCTTACAAATTGCCAGTAAGGCACAACATTCCTTAAAAAATGCTCCACTAAACTCCAGCCTCTGAGGAATAGCCTTCTTTTTCACTGTTACAGCTGTGTTTTATTTGTTTGAGGCACTTCAGAAATACTGGAAACTTGTGTGAGTGATGCATCACGCTCCAGAAAATCTCAATAATTCAGCACAATATTACACAACAGACTGAGGTAATTAGTCCAATGTAGGAAGGAACAACAGAGCTGCTGCTATACTGTTTTAAATTGGACTGACTGGAGTTGATAGGACTGAAAAAGAAATTGGTGAAAGTCATACACAAGTTTTGAAAACAATTTGGAACTCAGAGATAATTTGTAATTGTATGAATGTGTAATATACATTGATACTGTATAGTGTATCATTGTATTTTGGTCTATACCACTTAGGGAATGTTGAGAATGGGGATGCCATCTTTGTGTGCCAGACCCAGAAAAATAGCGGCATCCGTGAAAAATAGCCACACAAAAATTGCCCAGTGCCGTACAGATTACTTGCAGGGCCAGTCGGTAAACTATGGTAGCTGCCGGGCAAATCCATAACATGCTAAGGAGCCTGGAACATGCTAGCACTAATAATAATGATCATAATAATACTGTGCCGTTTACTCCCCCTGGCATTTTGTTCTCAGGATTAGACATAATTTCATTCGATAAAGAGTTATTGAAGGGGGATTATGTCTTTTTTTCCTTTTTAAAATGCGGGGGGGGGGGGGGGGGGGTTCTCATCTTTTTCAAATTCACAAAATGTCAAGTTTTTGAAATTTAGTAAGATATTAACTATGCAACAACCATTATCAACAAATTTTCACATCGAAATGCAGCCACATTCCCCTCCTTGAACACTGATGTCAGAAGTCACACGTGTATTGTTGTATATGATGTGTGTGAGTGCAGGTTATGATAGAGCAGGTACATGAGAGTGTAGGTTAAATAAAAATCACAGTAGTTTAGTATAGTCAGTAGTTCTGGCACTGAAATATATTCACCCTGTGCAGCATATTCTAAGTTACAGGAGAGTTAGAAATATTGCTCATCTAATCATCTGTGAAGTTCTATTTTCTGAACTTTGATGGCTCTATTTATAATTCATTTATTCACCCACCTTAGTGGAGTGTGGCTTTAAAGAGCATAGTTAAACTTCTCATGTTTCATGTATCTGCCACATTGGATGGAAGATAAAACGCCTCCACTCACATCCAATCATCATCATGGCCACGGCAAAGATTTTCTCTACGTCTGTCGTCGGGGCGATGTTCCCGAAGCCGATGCTCGTCAGGCTGGTCATGGTGAAGTACAAGGAAGTGATGTAGACAGAGTGCTTGTTCGGCCCGCCCTCCCACTTCCCTGAGCCGCTGGCGTTGAAGCGGTACGGTGTGCCCACCGTCTCAGCCAGGATGTAGAGCCAGCTGTCCATGCGCACGATGTTGGTTTCTTCATCGATAACCTCGTAGTCACCGATGCTGTACCTGGTACCGATGTGGAGAGGCAGAAATGGACAGGAAACACAGGAAATAAACAATCAGTTACGTATTAGCCACTGCAATTCAAACTTACAGACTGTTAGATTGTATTTTGAATTGTATCGAACAGTTGTAGTGAGGAACTGAAAATGTGTTGCATGCTTTGTAGGTTTAAATCAAGACTAAGAGTCTGTGGCCATGCTAGCAGCTCTGTACTGTAGACACAGTGGTGCTTCAAGCTAAATGCTAACATCAGCACGCTAACATGCTCACAATGACAATGCTAACATGATGATGTTTAGCAGGTATAATGTTTTGTCATGTTCCCCATCTTGGTTTAGCATGTGAGCATGCTAATATTGTTAATTAGCACTAAACACAAAGTACACTGACGCTGATAGGAATCTGATATTTCATCAGTGTTTTTTTTTTTTGTTTTATCCTAAATTGTTTGTGTAATTGTTTACAGACGGGAAAGAAAAATTCAATACAGAATGAGTTGGCTGTTTACATATGTTGGAGAAAGCCTTGGAGAAGAAAACAATCCTTCAGAATATAAATTAGGTGAATCTGATGACGCAGCAAACATCAGCTTGCTGTTTTTCTTCCTCCTTTCTGTTTCTGAATGCGCGTTGATGTGGTGAACATTCAAAAGGAAATGCTCATATCTGTTGTGTAACGCATCGGTCCAACCTTTTTTTCTTGTGACCCTTCATCACAGGAGACACGTCTCTCGGCTGTAAGCGTTTTTTCCCTCATCAGGCTGTTTCATTTGAATCGTTTTTAGAGGCCTGAGGAGGTAAAACTGAACAGCATTTCAAAGGAGAAAATCCAAAGAATTTTGTGTAACATGTTTTAGATTTACTCATTTGTTACCCTGGTGATCATGATTGACGATGGTTTAACTTTTCACAACTCAACGCCGCGGATTGGCGTGTGACCATGGCAACCACAGGCACCACACTGAGGGAAACGATACAGGAGCTAATTTTTATTGGTTTTGAAGCAACACTAGCTTCATTCAGGTTCATTATACTGTCTGGGCCAATAAACAATGTTTATGATATTGGTTAGAGCCTCTTGTGGGGTCCCAACTCCTCAGTTTGTGAATCACGAGTATAACATTGTTTGAAATGTTGCATATTAACATTGTTGAAATCCTGCAGATGGACATATTGTCCTGGTTGGTGTTTTCTTTGATTATGAATATATTAATAGAGGATGTCTTGTAATCCTATGAGTGTTTGTCATGACATGAAAAGAGTGTGTACATGGAAATGTGTAAAAGTAGTTATTTTGTAGTTGGAGATAAGTCATAACGTAAACGTAAAAGAACACATGCAAAGAAAAAATCGGTGTTCAGCATCAAGTATCAAACATATTTTCCCTGTTTTTATGTATTCAGGACATTAAGTTGTCATAATGGCATCTGTGTCAGTCTGTGTGTGTGTGTGTGTGTGTGTGTGTGTGTGTGTGTGTGTTTAGACGTTCTCATAAACATAATAAATCAAGCACAACACATGATGGAAACTTAATGCTTCCACCGCACTTGCCCCCCTGTAGAGTAGATGATCTGATTAGACCACGCTCCATAAATTTGCATATTAATGAGGAAAAACGAATTCTCTTGAAACCACTATAACTCTGTCTGGCTTTAAGGTACGAAAAACATACAGTTTTAATGCGTGAAAACAAGCATGTTGACAAAAAGTAACTGCTAATTACTGCATTAATTAGCTTAATCAATGGCCTCATTATATTAATTGGCTCTGCTATTAATGTATCACAGTGCTGGCAGAACGTAGCAGTATCAGAATGTGTTATGAAATTTACATGCATATGTAAGTACAGTAACTCCAAAAATGTCTGTTTTTATTCCCTTTTTGACAATTGTATTAATGAAAATTAGAAATCCTGATTGGAATATATATTCTGTATATAATATATTGTATGTAATGGCAGGAGAACATGCATGGAGATTGTTTTATGAACGTTAACAAGTGAAAAGCAACAATAAATTAATAAAAAATAAATGTCATGAACGCACCAAATGCAGGCCAGCCAGTGAGCGGCCAGTCCAAAGACACACACCAGCAGGACCAGTACAGCCGCCCCGTACTCGATGTAGTGATCCAGTTTACGGGCAACCCGACCCAGACGGAGAAGCCGGACCACCTTCAGTGAGCTGAACAGACTGCTGATCCCCTGAAACAGGAACGAGACAGAAAGAGAGGCAGACATCAGAAACAATATTTATAGAAGACAAAAAGAATTATTTGCTAGTTAAAAATGTAGTTATTTATGTTTTTATTATTCTGTTTTCCTATCAACCTCTTTGTGTGTCTTTATGTTGTTTTTGTTTCGTGATTCACGAGTGACCCGTTTCCCATTGTGATTAATTAAGTGCTCACCGGATAAAATTAACTTTGATAGCTCTTCATTTAAAAGAAAATACTGTGCAACATCTAATATGTTTTTGCTTTGTAATGAATCTAAATTTCAAAACTTTTGATCTAGCAAACTTCAGTATAAGGTGACAAAACGTTAACCATCTGCCTCAGAAAAGCTCTCACTCTAAATGATCTTTTTTAATCACATAAAAGTAGCAATGAAACCCACTGTGAACATAAAGTATGATGAGGTGATGTACTCCGACTTCCACATCAGACATTAACATTATAACGCTATGAAGAACCGCTATGAAACAAGCACTTTAAAGCATTTTAAAGAATCAACATGAAAGCATGTGAACCTAAAGTGCTACAGTACATGTGACATGACGATAACAGCAAACACAGAATGTACAAACAAGACAAGGAAAAACACAAGATTCAAAGTGTTAACATATGCCGAGCTGATTTTAAAAACATTCCTGAGCAACAAGATGAAATTTTACAACTTCTAGCGGTTACATAACAGCAGCAGCTAAATGTCTACTCAGCTTAACTGTATATTGAAACACCCACTCAGTGATTCAAACAGACAATCCCATCAGTTTACTGGTAGTATTCTGTGTGTGTGTGTGTGTGTGTGTGTGTGTGTGTGTGTGTGTGTATGTGTGTGTGTGTGTGTGTGTGTTGGGAGGAGTATTGATTTTGCTAATGTGCTGTGGTCTGCAATCTGAGTACAACTGCAGCGCTCGCTGTCACTTGATCTGATCAAGCTGCCTGCCAGACACCTCAGCTTCTCCGAAATCACCTTACAGACCTGAGCTCCAGCACAATTAAATTATCAGTGCAATCGTGCTTTTTAGTTCTGCTGCAAACTCTACAAACACTGAGTTGGGAGAAAAGTTGATCACTGAATAGATATAAAAGACTTTTTTATTAAAAGGGATAGTGGGACGTTTTGGCAAATATGCTTATTTGCTTTCTTGCCGACAGTTAGATGAGCCTCTCATGTGTGTACGCTAAATGAGAAACTAGAGCCAGCAGCGGATTAGCTTAGCTTAGCATTACTGGAAACAGGGGGAAACAAAGTAAAAAAATACACTATCCGGCTCATTGGTTAACACAAATGTGTCATTTGTTTAATTTGGACGCAAAAAGAAATGAAACAACAATTTGTGGTTTTACAGGAGATGCTAGCTGTTTCCTCTGTTAACAGTCTTTAAAGCTAAATTAGGTTAAATGGGCCTGAATTGAAAATCTGGGAAGTTGCAATGATGTAAGTGGTGAGCTTCTTATTGGCCACCGGACGCCCCTGCTTATTCATTTTCTTGTCCAGAGTGAGATGAGAAGATTGATGCCATATTTTTAGTTTCAAGTTTTAGTTGAAAGACTTTATTCTACTACGCACCTGTCTACCAGATGTGTATTTGACAATATTCAGTTTAGTAACAACACATTCGACGACAAGGTACATGTACTATCAAAAAACATTTCTGAGCATTGGCTTTTTAGTTAAATTTATTATTGAATTTTCAAAAACCTTTGGAAAGGAGATATCTGCGTTTTTTCAGATGTATCTTTCTCTCTCATTCTCTCATTCAGTCATGATAAAAGGTGACTTTTGCTCAATAAAATAAGTAAGTGATCAACAGTTCGCAGGATGTTTTTGGTTCTTTCATAGTCTTTCATAGTTTTTGATTTGACGCGGCTATCTTTCTGCACTGCAAGAACTTAATTCTTAAATTCTTAGTAATTTCAGGTTTCATAAGCTGACGTGTTCTACAATGTCCAATATTAAAAGATCATTATGAAAAGTCATAGATTTCAGCTTCTGACACCCAATGTGGTCGCTAAAAAGAAAAAGATGATTCTTATAATGCACAGCACACTAGCTCCTTTTATTAAAGCATCTTTTCAATGCCAGGATGACTTTTATTTTTTATTTATTTTAACTGTATCACGTTGTCGCAGTCGATTTGTCAGAAATGACGTGTTACTGCTGACGTGAGGACTGAATCAGCTCTCATGCAGCTTTAACGACGGCGTTATTCATTTTCAAATTGTAGAACACAATCCGATCGTTCTCATCTGCTGGCAATGAAAAGCTTTAGCAGGGTAGGGGGGGGGGGGGGGGGGAAGACAAGCACCACAAATCTTAACTTGCCTTCTGCGACATTTATTTCATGCATCGATGCCTCTGCTGTTGTACTCTAATCGAGCACTACTGCTGAAACGTCGATGTGAGAACAAACTTCACAGGAAACGTGTACGACTATTGTTGTCAAAGCTTCACGGAGAGTTTATGTTACATGTTTGTCAGGTGGGCATGTGTGTCTACAAGTGAAATAAAACAAAAACAAAACTGTTCATTATCATATTCTAATCAAACTGAAGCCTACTTGAGTGACAGCTCGGTGGTTCCAATTCTTCCCATCACGTCCCATGCATGAATACAGGCAGAAGAGGAGGAGGGGGGGCATGCAAACAGAACGGAGGGATGAAAAAGAAGAAAAACAAAAAACGAAGCACAAGTAAGAGAGAAGACACTTGATCAGTAGTAAGCGATGAATAAACACGAGAAAAATCGATATTCAATAGAGGTTTTAACATAAAAAGAAAGAAAAAACAACCTTATCTGTGTTTGTAAAGCATGTGCAGTGTGACCGAAGCTGAGCATGCACTGAGAGCTCCTTTACTTTGTCAGCTTTTTGCTGAAACACTTGGTACAGCAACATGAAGTGGTTCGTTTGTTGTTGTTTTGGGTTATCAGTCATTAGAAACTGAAATGACACAATGACTATGAGGTTGAGTCAGTCTCGAGGTGACGTACGGCGCTTTAAGATTGCCAAGAATAACTTTGACAGCCGCTCCTCGTTAATGATCTTCCCTTCCCTATTTGGAAACCTGTTGGGAAAAACAGCCATCAAAGTTATTCATGTCAGTCGTTAAGGTCTGTGGCAGCAGCAAGATGTTTCGGCGCCGGTTTAATAACACGGGCAATTGTTTACTCGCTCTCATTTACCCTCGCCATGGACTGCCTCAAACAATTTGGAGCGAATTGGAGTCACTGAGTTGTTGCAGAGACACACTGGAAGATGATCCTGGAAGTGGACGGTCAAAGCCTTGTTGCAGGTTTACAGCCAACAAGTAAATAACCTCATCATGGGCATAATGTACATTTGAGCCTCACGGTAAATATAGATCTGCAACTCTGCAAAGTCTATAAAATGTTCTTCACAATTGTACATTCATATTATCAATTAGTGCTCTAGTAGTGCTGTGGAGACAATACATATTCCTGTTAATGGTTTCACATTATTGCACTGATCTACAGGTGGCAGTACTGTGCCAAGATATGTAGCAATGCACCAGCAAAGAAGAAGGTAAACTCAAACAATGCAGATTTCAGGTTTTGTAAATGTTTTATGAGGAAAGAAATGCATTCATAATGTTTGTTAGACCTCAAGGACACACACAAAGCTTTTCGTTGAGTAACAGTGAATGTACTTTTGTTTGTTCACAAGAAAACTCTAAAGGGCACCTTTAATCAACAAATGATAATGCACAGTGAAAAATGCACAACATGATTTCCCTGAGCTCAAATTGACATCTTTAAATAGTTTGTTTTGTCCAACAAACAGTCCAAAATGTAAAGATACTCAGGTTACTATCAAACAAGGCTCAGTAAAACAGCAGATATTCACATTTGTGAAGCTGTAACAAGAGAATTTGTGACATTATTTGCTTATTCAAACAATGAATCAATTATCTAAATTGTTGCCAATTAATCGACTAATTTCAGATTTCAGACACAGCCTGTGTTCATCAGCTATACGCACGCAATACTTCATTCTTTTTTGGTTTGGTTTTTTTCTTGAAAATACTAAAAAGATCAAATAACACCAGCGTTGTCTGTAAAATCACAAAAGCTTGTTGTTTTTCCCTTCTGCTGACCCCTGACTGATTCTGCTCCGGCCACTTGAACTTGTCAGCGTTTAGGATGCTGAAGCGTTGAAAGACTAGAAAGGACCAAAATGCTGGACCTGCAAATACAACTCGGTGCTCACGGCAAACCAACAAGCCTCTTTTTTAAAGCATTACCACAGCATGTAAGATTACCTTGTACTGTATGTGCTGCCCGACGCCCCCCGAGAGCCAACAAACACTGTGCTGTGTGTGTGTGATGCACAGCAGCTGTAAATGCTATCACAGCATTTTACACAGCCACGTTGTCGCAGTAACACACACATCATGAGACGTGACTCATATAAACACACGCAGGCACACACAAACACACACAATGATGCATTATTATAATGAAAACCGGAAAGTGCAGGATCCTGAGGCTCCACTTAATCAATGTGTGTGTGTTTGTGTGTGTGTTGGAAGAATAAAAACAGGGATCTCCAGGAACATTTGGTTTTTGAAGTATTCTGTGCAGTTATTTCTTCTCCTCAGTGAAACAAATGCAGGTATGCAAAGTTTTGTCATAACTGAACAACATTTATCCAGTTAAAAGTGACCCGACTCAAACTGCTCGTCTGGTAACATAACATGCACTCAGTCTTAATCACAGCACGTTTTCCCATGATTCAGTCCTTTTGTCAACTGTCATAAGGTGTTAATGGTTTTAGGGCATCAGTGACACAGCAGAGGACTGAAGAGTGCCTCAGTTTAATAATGTAACGCTCCTACCCCAATTAAAATGTGCCAATTATCTCAAGATCCTGTGATAGCTCTCCAGCAAACACTCCTCATTATGGCCGGACATTTATGAATTCACAAACAAGCATGTTATTATGCTGCTCATTCCAACTCGTTTTTATCACTGTCACTATACAAAACAACAACCAGTGACCAGGATCTGATGTACAGTGGTTATTAAAGGTGGTTTGAGCGCCTGCGTGGAAACCCAATAACCTCAGTCACCTTAGAAATGATCACCTCTAGGATTTTAACTCAAACTCTCACATTTGAGAAGCTGGAACCAGCAGGTGTTTGGCATGATAAATTAATCCACTAATCCATTAAACTAAACTAATAGTATCAACTAATAGTTTCAGCTCTGTGTACTAATGCCAGCACAAACACAGACCCACTGCACTCACCTCGTCCACATTCTCAAAGGCGTTGATGACGTCGTACGGCAGGCAGGACAGCAGGTCAATAACAAACCAGGTCTTCAGGTAGTTCATTCGAATCAGCTTGGGGTCTGAGATGACCTCGCCGGCGGGTCCAACGAACGTGGTGTGGAAGTTTAAAACGATGTCCACCAAGAAGATGACGTCCACGATGCTGTCCACCACCAGCCAAGTAACGTTGTTCTGCTTCGTCTTGAAGGAGACGTTGTAGGGCACCATGATGGCCGTGTAGAAGGTGAGGATGAGGATGACCCAGTCCCACGTGGTCTTGAAGAGGCAGTAGTGCAGGATGATGTGAGGAGGGGTTTTGGGGGTCTCCTGCTTGTACTGAGGTAGGATATCTGAGCCGAGCTGCAGAACCTGCCAAAAAGCAGCGAGTCAGGAAAACTCAGACAGATAAATAAATAAATAAACACAGCAGGAGGCCAAAAATACTGGAGCATGCAGCTTTAATTATGTCGTCCCAACGGTGACTGTCGCGCATCAGCTCATAAGAAGTGCTGTGTACGTCTTAGAATTTGACCTGAGTGTCAAAAGTTTGTTCTCTAGTGTACAGTACAGGAATAAAATCACATGTAACCTCCATACCTCAGCTAAGCGGGAGTGCTTGTGGACATTCTCTCCTTTGTGAACTGTTGGCTGCAGCTGTTGTAAGACTCCTCTACTGCTGGTTAGAGCTCGAGTCAGTCGGGCAAACTTTCCCCAGCCTGAGGATTATAAACACATACAGTATGCACAATCTTTACCATGGTGATTTTCTGCAAGTTTTCTGGTACAGGATATTTCCTGGGGCAAGCAGCATGTTTTCTGAGCTTGTGGGAGTTGTGAAAAGACTCACAGAATCAGGGTCAATACTGAAAATACTTTTTTTCTGAATATACTTTTTGCAGTATTGAACAATTACTAAGCACTTGATAACTGAGCTTATTAAACCTAGATTCTCACCTGGGCTTCAAAAAGCCTCAGGTTTGTGTTTGGATAAATTGACGATATCTGGAATACATTACAGCTGAAAACACCAACAAGCCTTTATATCTAAATCATTTTTTAAGCTCACTTCTTTCTTACTCCACACCCACAGATTTCTTTCATTTTCAAACTTAAGTAAGTATTCAGCCCCAACTGACAAGTGACTTAAGTGACATTGCTTAAGGCAATTTACCAGACTTTGTGCAGTAGTACTCTCCGAGACCTGTAAACAGACTTTGATGTGTTAAATCTGTGGAGTTCCTGTTAGAACTTTTAGTATGCCTTATTAGGAACCAAACAGTCAGGCTGTTCCAAAAATACCTCATATGAGGGTTTTCTGATCTGTTGCTCCTTTGGTCTAAAGTTTAAGGCAATTTAAAGCAGTTTTCCTTCAGTTCTATAGAAATTTAGTACTTTCAGCTGATGTTTTTGTTTTCTGGCGCGCAACTTACGTATTTTGGTTCACTCTCACTCACTCTCACAAACAAAATTAGCGACCAGCTGGTGAACATAGAGGAGCATATAGCCACATTTACAAAAATATTTCACTCAGGAGTTGGTGGAGGCTAAAAACAGAGCTGAAAAGGAGTGTGAATATTGGACTCACATGTGCCAGGTGGATAGTAAACATTACAGCTTGTTTGTTTGCAGCTTGTTTCTGCTGTCCCCAAGTGGCCAGAAACTACTTGGTTAAGGTCAAAGAGAGTTGGTTAAAAGAAACTAAATGTGACTCTTGACACTTTTTCATTTGCTGCTGAACACTGTACAAATACTGTGTTACTGGTGAGGACAGTCCTAACTTAGCTTATGGGTGTTTACTGCATTGTTTGTCTTCATCTAACCACAGTCCCCACTCTCTATTCAGGCTGCGATGCTTGTTATTGCTGCCTGTGGGCCATGTCCCATGTAAGAGAGAGGGTCCAAGCCAAGTCCCTACTGAGGCAACAGGCTTTAGCAGACTGCTACCTGTTGATGCTGCTGAAGCCTGAACTACGATCTCAATTTCATAGTAATTCCACATCCTGTTTTTGTCTCTATTGCTTGTTTGTAGTCGCTCACTTGCACTAATTCATGTTCTATTTTGGCTGTCTTCAAAGGTTACACAGTCCAATGAATAGTATTTAGTGTTGGTGGGTACTTGCCAGAGCAGATGCACAGTGCACAGGGTGATCACTGGCAGACTAATATTACCTCTAATATCACACGTCCGCCACGCAATGTGAAAAAACATGTAATGGATTTTTTGGGCCATTTGAAGTATTTTCGTATCTTAATCACAAAGTAGAATTAACTTTCATTAGCAGCTTCAGAGAGGCATCCCTGTTGAAGGCGTGCAGTTGAACAAATTAAATTTGTCGACTCTAACCTTTGGAAGAGTCGTCTTCAATGGGCTGTTTGAAGGCCGTGATATCACTGAACGTGCAAAGAAAGAGGACCACTTTCTCCTGTTCGTTTCGAATGGGAGCAATCTTCACAAAAAACCAAACAGGCGTCCCTGAAAGTATAAAAAAAAACAACACACACATATTTTTAGAGGAAATGACACAGAGTGCACATACAGTAGAAGTCCTGATTGCATAGAGTGAACTGAAATGTTCTGGACTTTCAAAACTTTTCTTTAACACCTGCAAGCAGAGGGAGGTTACACCTGCGAGTGGAAACAGACACAGCATCACATTTTTTTCCAGGAAGGTTTCTCTGTTCTGGCTCTCAACCAATTAGCACATTTCTACAGAGGTAGAAATGTTCTGCGCTGCCTTTGAACTCGGCTGTATGGTACACAGGCTCTGAATACATTTGCATGACAAGAGAGCTGAACTTCACATTTTTCTCTTTCTTCACATATGGCGTTGCTACTTACTGTTCTTCTTGTACATCAGTATTTCAAACGAGTTCATCTCATAATTCTCGAATGTTAGTCGCACTTTTTCCGTCGTGTCCTTGTCCGTGAGCTCCCCGTACATGAAGCTGGAAAAGACAAAGGGAAATAACAATTTGAATATTTAATAGACAGTGGTACAAGCATGCACGTTCTTGTACTGAAGAGTGCTGAGGAGGACTCAAATGTGTGAACATCTTAATGTGTTAGTTGCCAAGTATTCCCTGGTTACATTGTGGGATTTTGTTCTATTCTGCGATTGCTTTGACAGACCTTTTTGTCACCGTATTGAACTTCAATATCATATCTCATCCATGTTTTCCTCTTAAATTTCACTGTGTAGTTTCCAAAAAAACCCTAAATGATATGCCATTTATCAAGAGTTACACCTAAACTGTGCAGACCAGTTACTGATTTCTACTTACAGACCTCTGGAGAGGTGCACTGCATAATTAGGCTGTATTAAATATAGAGTCGACGCAGATTAAACCTCACTGAAATGTATCCTGAAAGCAAGATAAATGCAGTCTGGTGTCTAATTGGCCAAATGCAAAGTACCTCCCAAAAACAAATTAAACCTGAGGATGGGTCAAGCAACCATGAGCACATTTAACCATGCTGCAGAGACATTCATCTCACTTTGGTTGTTACTGCCACCCTCAGTGGCAGCCTGTTCCAGCATGATCTAAATATAACTCTGAGTTTGTTATGAAATACAAAAGGAAGGCTAAATTTAATGAGACTCCGTTCTGACGCTGCAGAGACTTTTCCGACCAGCGCTTGATGTAATATCACTGATGACTGTCCTCTCTCTTTTCTTCTTCTCCCTCAGAGCCGGGAGGAATGTGAATTTCTTCAAAGAAAAACACTTAAAAACGATTCCTCAAATTACTTTCTCGTCATGTGTGAAAAATTCCCACAGGTTTGTCACTGTAAGTTTACAGGATCCGGCATAGGAGAAAAAAAAGAAAAACATATACATAATTGAAAAGACAAAGAACACAGTAAGAGCAGTTGAGATGGAAATAACATATTTGATCCATGCATCCATCCACAGCTAAAGAGGCTCAGATATTAGACTTTAACACTCTGGGGTACATTTTATGTTTGAGTCATCCTCAAAAACATCAAACATCCACACTCTGAATGTTTTATGGGCTGTTTTATGGCAATGGTTTTTGACAGAAAAGTCTAACGTCAGTATCTACAGCTGAGAGTGAAACCATTAGTTTAGCAGGTATAAACCAAACCATACAAATTCAGATTTTGACCTGATGATGGCGCTAGATGAAAAGATAAGGGATCAGCAAATTATTACAATTCATCCTCGGTGGAAAATGAATCTGTGTATCAAATGTCATGACAATCCATCCAACTGTTGTTGAGATATTTTATTCTGAACCAAAAATGTCATTCTTATGGTGGCACTAGAGGAAAAATCAGGAGATCACCAAAGTCAGTATGTTTCATCCTCTGGGCACCATGAATGTCTGCACGTCATTTCATGGCAATCCATCAAATAGTTGTGGATATATTTATTTGCTTTAGCCTACTGGGCAAGTTACATAGCAGTTTAGCTGATGTTGTTACATCCTCCATTTTGTCAAATCTGTTACCAAAACCATCTCTTATCTGCTCCAAAAGGCCCTTTTTGGAACATTATTTGTGGTTTGTTTGTGGTTAGTTTTTCAGTGATCAGTTTACTGCTAACCAAGCTAGCAGTAACTTACTAGCTGTATGAGGCTAATGTGATGCTAATACAACATTCTAATTAGCCTAAATCTTACTGTTAATTTACTGTTCTACTAACTGTTATGTATTTTACTCTTTTTACTTGTACTCTTGTGGACTCTATGTGTATGTTTACTTGATGAATTGCGGTGTTGTTCTTCCTATGAAAATTTACTGGTAATACTAATTAATTTTCACAATACCTTTGGTCCAGCTCTTATTTATGGAATATCATCATTTTCTGATTTGTAATCACTGTCATTGAATTTGTTGTCCAATACTGTTTCTAGTTTCCCAATTGCTTCCAGTAAAAACGCAGTTGTTTACTGAAATGTTTGGTGGTATTTATACAAAACCAATAAAACCAGATCTCCAATTCAGTCGTAATATTTTAGTTCTGTTTTCCCTCCTCTTACAAACACCATCTAGCAACCTAAAAATAAACCTTAAATAAATCGTCACACACTCTGTTCAATATTTGTATTGGCAAATGTTCTGAAGCTTATGCTTAGGGACCCAAGGGTCTAAATCAGTAATAGCCGCAGTGCTGGCTGTGACAAACGCCATCTCCCACAACAGACGAAATCTCCCACGGTTGTCAAATCTGGCAGCACCAACTGTTTCCATGTGATCCTATTAATATATTGGTTACTGACATTCTTATTACAGGCACAATAAACACCAAGTCCAGAGATTGTTCACTCGAACAGGAATATTGCTTTTATTCCTTTATGTGAACCGTTTTGGAGAGAGCACCAGAGTGTTGCTGTGATGTTGTTGTGATGTGGAAGCAGTTTTTTTGTGTCTTAGTTGTCTGTTTTCTAAGTTTTGAGGAAACAAATCTGCTGAACTCTCTTAAATTATGAGTCTATCCTATTCAGTAATTGTGAGTGGTATTCTCATTCACTTCAACATGACTGATGTGATTTTACCTTAATCTGCTGAGACACTCTGCTGAAGGGAATTGGGAAATGTGGTTGATTCAGGGTCTCCTCACAGGCCTAGTATAAAGAAAGGCCCTTGAGAACTACAAAACTGAGCCCCTCATACTGTCACTAACAACCCTGTAGAGGAATCTCACCTTCATCATTAAGGTCACACCCAGAGCGAATAATTATATTTGAGGTTTGAAATATTTTCATAGCTTAGCCTTGTAGCCATGCTAGCGGCACGGCTCTACAGATGGCATTGGCGATCAGTTTGGCGGTCCACCACTTTAGTCCAGGCTGAAATATCTCAACTATTGGATGAATTGCCATGAACTTTGGTACAGATACTCGGGGGATGAATTGTAATAACTCTGGTGATCCCTTGACTTTTCATATAGCGCCCTCATCAAAATGTCAGTTTGTCCATATTACTTATAAACAATGCAAAAGTAGATCCATGTAAGGATCTAAGTGAGAGCTCCACACAACTTTTTACTGCATGACATTAAAACAAACCTTGTAAAGAAAGTCATCCTCTCTCTGACTGTATAACTGCAGCAACAGCATGATTATTTTAGCTTTGCCACAGATCCTCTGGCCTACCTGCAGGTGCTGCTTTTCTGCATCACCTCTGCTCTGTGGTAACCCGACAACTTGCAGAAACCATCGTTGCTGTAGACGATGGGCCAGTCCACTATCTGAGCGTTTCCCAGGACAAAGTTGGTATCTGTTTGAAAGTAAACGGGAAAGAAAAGGAGCAAATAACTTGAGGGGTTGCAGTATTTCCTAAAAACAACAACATACAAATACTTTAAACTATATTTTAGTTTGGGAAAAGGTTGAGGCCTATTACATTTGATCTAAATCAAAGTCAAGGATTTGTTGGAACTGCAACTGAAACAATTTGCAAAGAAGTTAGTTATTTAAATAATCACAGGACGCAATTGCAAATGTTAGGGCAAAAATATACTTTAAATCAATGTTTTTAGTGTTTCACCTTGAACATTTTATTGTAAATCAAGTATTTGTGTTCAGAGGAGTAGAAAAATGTCTCCTTCAATGGACAAGAAATGCACACACTCTGATACTTATCTGATATTCAGATCCTCAACACAGATTTACAGGCCAGAGAGCAAACATTTAGGATTAGAGTGCTGCAGCTGTTACACTGGGCCAGTACTGGGCAGGCCATTTTAAATATCAGGTGACTTAATCAGTTATGGTATGATGGAGGTTATCCCCTCCCTTCATACCGTATATGTTTATCTAAACATATATTTTAAACATTTAATTTATTGTTCAAAAATGTTTGTCTTGTAATGTTTCCCCTATCATTAATAGACTGACTAACCCTACTTTTAAGAACTCAGACACTTTAAAGACTTTAATTAGTGTCCATGATGGTCTATGGCCCATTTCACACTCCACACAGGGCATATATATATATATATATATATATATATATACACACACATATGTATATGTGTGTGTGTGTGTGTGTGTAAGCCAAACACAAGTTTTTTGCTTAGAAAACATCCAAATATCTGCTCCCCCAACTTTTTTATTAGTAGTTACTCCTTAGCAGTACTCTGTGTACAAGAACATGTTGCGTTGTGTCTTTCTGTGTGTAGCTGGCTTAGTTAGCCGTTTCAGAGGTGTTTGGGGTGAAAACAGTGATTACTTGTGTTTGAGAATAAATTTCCAATTTATAGATAATGATTATTATGATGATAAAGTACTCCTTATTGGCAAGTACAGTCTACAAATATCTGTTGTCATCAATTTCTAAATGTCATGGAAAACCGAGTACATTAATTCTCATGTGGCATATTTTGCATTTTTAAATGTTAGCAAGGCCTCCAGGCGAAACGTATTCATGGTCAAGATATTAATAAACCCAAATAGTCATTGAGTTGCATGTACATTTTTAATGGCCTATTTCACTTCCATCCTAATTTTTAAAACCTCAGCAATTTGATAATTAACATTCACATACTGTCATTGCTAAAACTCAAAATGGTCATAAGACATGAAATTAAAAGGGTAACGCTGGTGTTTTTCATTTTAACAGCTGACTTTTCTTTTGTTTTTGTTTTTTAACTCAGAATGACTCATAAAACATGCAAATTATCGCACAGTGTAGTATTTGCCATGGAAAAATATGCAAACTTTTGCCTGAACTTAAAACAAATGGCGGCATATGTTCTGTATGCCGCCATTTGTTTTAAAATGACCAAGTCATTTTAAAGGCGAGAACATACATTACGATTATTGAGCCGATTATGAATATGATTTGAACATGAAAACATGCCATCAATTTTTGCCTTTGATTTGTAAGAAACAAAATAAGTGTCATATTTAAAAATGCCATAATTGTACTTGTACAATTATGCAAGACTGGTGACATGATAACTCATTTGAGCATCTGCATGTTGACATTTTATATCAAATGAGTATCAATGTGTAAAACAAAGTGCATAAAATGCGTTCGTTTGCCAGTTAGCAATGACAATCACACAAAATTCAAGTAAAAGCTGTTTTTTTTAAACTATGAATTGTTTTTTTCTGGATCATTTTTCACATAATATTAAAAATACTTAAAAGTACAACAATCTCAAATCTATCCACGTCATTTTTGTAAAAAGGCAAAAAGGAGCAGATGTAATGGTTTTAAATGGGACAGGAGTAGTGACGATAACTGGGGATAAAACCTCAAAAAACAAAAATCTGTAAGGCAGATCTCAAAGCAAACCACCCTGCTATGAACACAGACTACAACAATGTGACGACACGGGGGTGAAAGAGCAGGAGGGGGAATTAAAAAACACCTGGCACAAAACACATACAGAAATGCTATTTTTATACCACATATGAACACACATACACACAGAAGAACATTTCTTTGATCACGTCAAAATAAAACACATTGAAATGCCAACTGAAAGCATGAGGACACTGATAGAATATGACGCACGAGACGTTCCATGCCAACGTGTTATTTTACAATGATCAGACGAACGTTAATCTTGTGAGTAAAGAAGCATAAAATCCAAAGCTCTATGATTGTTATTAGCCCTGGATTTGTTAATTTACTGCTTTGTTGCAGAGAAATTTCTCACAAACATTTTTTAAAAATCTCAACATGTCTAATTAGTTAAGTGCTTTGTAAATTAACAGCATTTGGTATAGAACATTTAGTGGTACACTACAAAGAGATAGATACTGTAGGGAAAGCATAAGCAGCACACCAAACTAAACTTCATAGTACCTGTCTGTCTATGTGACAGTGTCCAAACTGAAATTTTTGAAAAGGAAAGAGGGTTAACAGAGTACAGTGAGAAACATCTGTTCAATGTCAGACAAAAAAAAAAAAAGATGGGAAGTGTCAAGCAAAGGAGGCACAGGTGGTTACAACACTGCTGTGAATTCAGCGATCCTCACTGTGTTGCTTCAACCTGAATGGACGCTACAGGCTACAAACATGACAGAAATCTGTATGGCAGCTCATTTGTACAGAAACATATGCCAAGAATTACAGATATACGTGTTACACTAACTGCAGACTTTTGCTTATTAAAGCTGCATTCGTCAATTTTTCGCCATTAAGGGGCAGACAAACTCAGAAACAAGCCAACACACACGCAGCTAGATGTTGCCTTATTTGTTGCAGCTAACACATTAGCATACAGTTGCTTACTTATACATCTAGCAGACATAGCATTCATTTGGAGTTATGTTTCTGGCCATCAGATGAATTAGAGTTCAATATTTACTCTACTTTTAGCTTTTTCTTAGTCTTTACCAACCTCTGAGAGAAATATTTGAAAATAAATAAATAAATACGCCATATCAACTATGATACGTCAATGTTGTGTTCACAACATGGCCAAAAAAGAAATGAGCCAATTCAAATATGCAGCAGATCCGCAGATGCTAATAGTGCACAACTATAACCAGCAGCGGCCGTATGCTATTCATGCTAGCAGTTACTTCACAGCTGTTTATATTTTGTTTGCTGCTCCTCACCTCTCAACATTTCAACCTGCGAATACATTTTACCCCACATAGGATAAAACAAGCTTAATTTTTGATTAGGTGTCAATTAAATGGTCCAAGACCCCCCTATTTCTCACACTGGCTACATTTCATGTTGGCGTTCCAGGTCTCTGGTATTGTCTATGTTTGCTTACCGGCATTATTAACTGACACTCAAATAGAACAGAGCCATCATTAATGTTATTAGCTGCACCTGTGCATTTCCTGCTGTAACAGTCAAAATGTCTGAGAAAAACTTTTTAAATGTCGAGAAAATACATTATGTAAAATTCAGTTTTTTAAATTTAGGTGTTGAACTACTGGACATCTTGAACGGAGACAAAAAAGTAAACACGCTAATTTTGAAAATTGTCGTCAAAATGTAGCTCAGAGTTGGTTATTTGAACGATGAATGATTGAAAGTTACAAAGGAATGTGTCATTGTTTGTGAACGCCCACCCACCACTGAGTCTCTCACAAGTCACTCCGCTGCTTCTCAGTGGCATCCTGCAGATTATAGTCTTGGCTCTTTTGTTTCTAGCTTGCGAGAGATTTACTGCTCGCTAATCCATGGACTGCCCAAGGTCATAAGAAAAACATATGCATGTGCTTTTGTTTTTAAAGGGTGGATTTATATTTATATATTTAAATATATTATGCCCCTTAGGGATCCAGATTATCACACTGTTCATCTAAAGAAAGTCTCAGTCTGGAGAGAGACATTCACCCTTTCTGAACAAGTTGTTCCCTTCGGTCATAACACATTGTAACGTAGATATGTGCAACAGGGGCACACTGTCAGTGAGGCCAAAGGAGTGCATACACAGACACACATATTGGTTTTGCATAGTTCAGGGGGAACTAACCATAAATGATTGAAAAAAAACCCAGATCTAACTTTAACCAAACCCCATTAAAAAAATAAGTCATTAAAGCTCAAGCCAATTAGCTGGTGTGTATCCAATATTGTCCCCAAGTGTGGCTCGCGACAAACACACACACAAAGCTGCTGGTTCTGTTTCACAGCAAGCTGTCCAGTGTCATAACTCTCCAGTCTGTCCTGTCACTTCCTTTTGGATCTAATAATACGGAAAGGCCAAAGGATTACTGACACCAAAACGTCTAAAAACACTGTAAAATTCCATAAGAGTTTGGTAAGGTTAATCTGGACAGCATATTGCACACTAATTGGCCAAAATGAAATTTGTCTTAGTCTAATGGAACACTTTATAGACTTTTTTGACAAATTAACATCTAAGTAGATAAAGGAAATGATTGTGTTGTGATACTGTGATATTGAATATGTTTTGATTGCTGGTTTAAACTGAGAGGTCTGTGAGCTGAGTGTTTTCACATTGTTTAAAAAAATGAGTCAACCATTTTAATTGGTTTTACCACAATACATCAAAAAAATCCTCTCTGCTGGTTGAATGTGATTTGATTGGTAATGTCTGTGCTATAATGTCCACACTGGAAATCAGAAGATGGTGCAAAGTCTTCCAGGGCTTAATGTTGCTTCAGTGGCTATTATCCACAAAATTAAAGATGCAAAAAAATAAATGTATATGTGCAGTAGCCTTAACTAGGCACAGACTGAGATTTGGTTCAACAAACAGATTGTAATGGTTAATATTTAAAGGCTATAAGACATATAGCAACAAAAGCCTAATAGTTTAATATTCAAACCAATCTGTAGCTTCGTTTTCACAGCGGAGAACATACTGATCTCTGGCACAATTCTGCACCTTTACATGTTTTTAGAAATGAGTTGCACTTGATATGCGTTTGCATAGACTGTAGAAATCCCAGGTATCCTGACACTACATTTCTGCTCCATATAATTTTTCAATTAAGACTTGCAGTAGCCTTGTGTAAACCTAGCACATTTAACCTGCTGTCTCTTTGCTCTCTACACACTCCTGCAGGAGCTTTGTCAGAAGATTCACTCAAGTCATTCTTTAAATTATTACACTAATTGAATTAATGGGATTTACGTGAATTCGTGGGATTTTCAAACCAAACGTTTTAACTTAATGCACATGAAGGTGAGGGCTTTAACAGTAATTCGCCTCCTTCATTTTTTATTATTCCGTTAATTAGTTGATTGGCTTGATGAGACAGGCTGTCGGACTACTCATGTGCATGGTTTTTAAGAGAGGCTGGATTTAGTTTGCTTCAATCTTTCGGTTCAATGCACCATATTAATCCGCATCCTTACCGTTCGACCGTCTGACAATATTCTCCAAAAAAGTATTCTGTGGGGCCACAAGTCCCCTCCGACCCCCCGCCATCCTGCCTCTTCACTCAGTCGTCTGCAGGTGAATCTTTAAGAGATAGGATGAGACAGAACTTTATTTATCCCGAGGGAAATTGTCGTTTACTCCACAATCTGCGGTTCGCCTTCATGGTCTCTCCGGCTCCGCTGCGTGGATTTCTTTGGAGAGGGTCTGTTCGTCTGGTCTGCTCATTAGCTGCCTGCTCAGCCCGGTGCGGTGCGTTGGCGCCTCTTTAGTGAGACACGCACCTCATCATCCATGAGACGAAAACAACGCATGGGCGCACCGCACAGGAGGGGCCGCGGCTCTGCTCCTCCACAGGCATCACAAACAGGACCTGGAGCTCCATCTGTTGGACTAAACAATGTGTAGCCTACATTTATTCAAATACTGTACTTCAGTAAAATGTGGAGGTACTTTACATGACTAATTTAATTCTCTGATATTTTATAATTCTACTCCATTACAATTCCGAGGGGAGTATTGTACTATTTATTTCATTTCATTTCATTTTACAGATATTGTTAGCCTTCTAGTTACTTACAGATGCAGATTTTACATAAATAACACATAAAAGATTATAAAAATGCATTGTTAAACATTAAAGCTGTGGTTTCCAAACTTTTTGGCTGTGGCACTTACAAAAAAAGCAGTCTGGGGCCCCTTCTCACATTTAAGATGTCTGTGAGATGTTAAAACTGGTCAAATTGTCCAATATATGAGAAAGTAGTTCAAAACAGTACAACAGTAAAATGCGGCTTACACATTGTAATAAAAAGCTAATATATATAATAACAGTCACCTATCTGTGAGGGACATTTGTCTGCAGAACAAGGACTTTTACTTTTGATACTTAAATACATTTTGCTGAAAATGTTTCTGTATTTTTACTTGAGTAAGATCTTGAATGCAGGAGAGAAAGGTAAAGATGGTTTGTGGTTGTATCTTTTTCCTGTAAATCATTTTGTTATTCTACTTGTCGAAGAATTCGGGCTGGAGTGTGCATCCAAACTGAGAAGAAACTGTTGGGAAGGCTTCCTGCCGGCGACACAGGAAGATTCGGGTTAGTTTTCATGGATTAGTCGCTTAAAGTCAAGTTCTTGAAATGGGTTTCCCAAAGGAGCAGCAATACTGAGACGTGGATTGTTTCTGCCTTTGATTCCTGCAGTAGAATTGGCCCTTTCAAAGACAAGAGTTTTCCCCACCAGCTCATTAATCCTGTTCAATTATTTTGGACCCTGCAGTGCCCATAGTATGAGACAGACCTCAAATGATGCTTCTAGAGACGACATTTCCATCAAAATTAAACAAATCGACAGCACAAAGGTCAGTATGAAAGGTTTCCCACACCTGTGGTTTCTCCGGAGCCCAGAGCACTGCTGGTTTTCTATCCACTGGGTTTGTTCATTGGGTTCACCTGTTGTCGCAGGTGTATATCTGACTGGATGGCTACTATGGAAACCAGCAGGGCTGTTTGCTGCATAGAAGCACTGAATATCGCTGTTTTATGCTTAACCAATTAAAAAGGTTACAAATAGCTGAGCCTTGCTGCTGTTAGTCAACTTAGCAGTAGCGCACACATTGGTTCACAGTATAATGTAGCTGTAAGCACATAAGAGATTAATGTATTTATAAACAACTATAACTCCTCCCATGGGCACCATGGTTATGAAATTCAGGTGCAGGAGACTATGACAATGATTACCTACTGGCTCTTCCTGTACATATTAGTGTCGGAATGATTAAAGCCATGTAATGGCAATAACTGTTATCACACAAGATACAGTATCTTGCATGTAGGTTGCAGATGAGGGTCAAATTCCTGCCTTCACTGAGAGCCACTGAGTACCAGGTATTATTATGTCAGCACAGCCTATTTTTTCCAAACAGAAACATGTTACTAAATTACAGTAGATTTAACATAATTTAACATTTCCATGACCCTCAACAATGTATTCCTTCCCAGTTTTTCTAACTTCAAAGGTTGAACAGGATTAAGCACTAATTTCAGCTACAGTTGGGACTTACTGACAGTCACAGCCCTTTAATATATGAAAAGTAAAACAGTAGGATGCATTCTACTGTATTAACCCATTGTAAAATTACATCATTTTGCCCCAACCTCCCCAGACAATTTATATAATTCCTCCAACATTTTCCTCATGGAATACACTTCAGTAGCTCATATAATTATAGAGATTTTCTATCCAGTGGGAAGCCTGGTTTTCTCAACTTGAAAGTGTATTCTCTTAATGAGAGCTAAAATAAGGACCCACAGATCAGGTTTAAAATGTTGAGCAGTTTTTATCCGAAGGAGCTGCACTGAATGTGGAGCAATTACAGTTCTGTTGCAGTGTGGATTCAGTCTGTGACACAGAAGCAAACAGTTTACACATTTGTTTTATGGAGGCAGATGGAATTAAACCAGTCTATTGTGGACTTGGTTCACAACTTTTCAGCTGACACACAAAGCTACACATAATGAAACAGAGCTTTCCTGTGCACATTGTTGTATTGTCACATTATAAAGACAGTCTTTGCATGTCATTTTTCTGCTCACATTAACTTGACCACGTCTTGGTGATTTTGAGATGATTCAGGTGATCTGTGATGTGCTTGTGTTCAGGAAACTTGACGAATTTGGCCTCCTTAATCTTGAGCCAGGTCTGGGCCCTGCGTTCTGCGGCGTGGCAGTACTCCTGCTCCGCAGTCATGTACGGCCGGCTGATCCAGTATTCGTTCTCAGCCTCGCGCTCCAGGTGCTTCAGCGTATTGCGTTTCATCTGCCACGTAATTTGTCGTGGACGCCGATACTTCCCGATCCACTGCTTCCCAGGGATGCCTTTCCGCAGCAGCGTGAGGGTGAGGAACATGGCAGCTAATTATTTCTGAAAAGACAAAACAGTACAGTATGAAATACTGTTCATGCCAGAAATACGTGTCTTCAATACAGGTATTGTGTACTAGTCATATGACCATAACAGTACAGAATTGTTCAGTATTATAGGCCTTATCCACAGCAGACATTTTGTCTTGTCATAATGTAGTAGGAAAAGCAAAGATATTACTAGTAACATTGACAATGGCTCTGTTCTATTTAAGTGTCTCAGTAAGCCATGACAGTGTGATGGTGAGCCAGAATGCACAATACCAGGAGCCTGATACTGAAGCAGCTAAATGGAATTCAGCCAGGTTTATCATTTACACATGCTTCTCCTACTGTGACATGTGAAAATGTATTAGTGAAAAAGTCCTATTAAAGGCTCTGCACACCCACACAGGTGTTTTATGTTAACTGGCTGATTACTGAACATTTGAATGTCATTGTTGTCTACCATCGTCCTTGCGCTCACTTCACCCGCCCTCTACAATGCTTGTGTTATTTTGCTGTGTGTCTCGTCCTACTCACTGGAGCGAGTTTCGTTGTGCACCTTTAGAGTGATAGCGGTGTAAGTAATGTGCAAGAAAGGTAACAGGAGAATAATGGACACAGAGCACACACAGCTCCGAGGAGAGATCTAATCAGTCAACGGAAGTGAAAACACCTGTGTGGGTGGATAATCAGTGTGGAAGGGCTTTAATAAACCTTCATATCATAAAAAAATATCTGCAAAGTAAAATGAAGCCAATTAAAGACAAATAATCCTCATCTTGTGAGGATAGGAATTGGCATTCTAAACCAAGATGAACATAAATATTACCAAGAAGAGGCTTTACCACTGTAAAATGTTATTATATGCCCTTGACTTTCACCTTTACATTTTTACAGATTACTGTCCATTTACTGTTTACTACAACCAGAGAGGAATTTGACCCATTTGAGCCTCTACTTCATGAGGCTGTGAATTATATTTGGTTAGTTATTGTTGTCCTTCGGCACACTGATGAGTCATGGATCGTGATCATTTTACAGCAGTGTGTGACAAGGACATAACCACAGCAACTTTATCTCTTAAAGGTTAGGTGGGTTATTGTGTGAAAAGTGACAGTAAAAACTGTTTAAAACTGCTATAATCCATTTTTTTCTTCTTAACAAGGAATTAAATGACTATGTGTATGTGAAAGGAGTCGCTGCTCATCGTTTTGGTTTCATGGCCCACAACTGTCTCACAAATCTCATGTCGGTTTCTGCTGCAGCAGGCAGTGGTTTTTGGTAAATAAGCTCTAAAAAATAAATACAAATAAAAAGACCTGTACACAACCTGTTCGGCATCAAATGGCAGACAGACTAGCTGGTGAACATAGTGGAGCATTTAGCAGCTAAAGAGCCAGATATTTTGCTTTGGAGTGACTGGAGGCCGAAACCAGAGATTAAAGGAGAGTGAATATTGGACCTACTGTACATTCACCAGGTGGCCAGAAACATGACTCTAAATGAATGATCATGTTGCTCAATGTCTGAAGGAAGAGTAAATAAGCAAGTGTTGGCTAACAAGTTCGCTGCACAACTTACATGGTGATAATAAAGTCAGTGTTGTGTTCAAAACTTTTTTTTCCATTGCCCCAAAGTTGCCAAATTTTCAGTTATTGCAGGTTTAACAAATAGTTTAACGAACAAGTTTGATTTAAGTGGGATAATGAGCAAGCATTGACAACAGTCAGTATTTTAGACTTTTCAGAGCAGACATTTTGACTTGTCATAGCAGAGGAAGCACAGGTGTGAATGATAACAATAACAACAGCTCAGATACATTAAAGTGTCAGCCATGACAGTGAGCCAACATGGACAATATCAGGGCCCTGGAGCTGGAACAACTTTATCAATTACTTTCACTATTTTTATTAATTACACCTGTGCTTCTCCCACAACTTGGTTAACTGGTTTAAAAGCCACAGACAATATTTTTTCATTCAGATGGATAGAAAAGTATTTAGTGATTCTTGACGATAGCAGGGTATCTATTTTTCACAAAATCTGATCAGCTCTGTGACTCCAAAGTAATGGTAATAAAACATGAGGCAAAAACTTGGGAAGACATACAATATGCCCATATGTCAAATATCAAACACAGAAATCAGGAATGGAATAATTACATGGGGTTAACAAAATGTTAGAAACACCTCTGTGTAACGCTATGCAACGCAAAAGCACCACAAACTGCTCCTAAAATGATCAAAAAGTTAAATCAACGCCTACTTCAACTGTTTTCTTACGTGAGGTCTCGTTGCACCCGAAGTCAAAACATGACCCCCAAATTACAGCTACAGTGCTAGTGCGTGCAAAAGGCTATTTTATGTTTGCTAACATTAGCCAAGTGGACGTACAATGTGAAGCTAGCTTAGCAGTAGCCTGACGTCCCAGACCAAGGGCAGCTTAGAAATGGCTTAATTTGACGCTCATAGCAGAAATAAACCTGTAAGACACGCATTTGTTCCTTACCTCACTGTCTAACTATTACAAATGTAGTTCACTTTCCGACGACAAAAGGAAAATACAGACAGTTTATAGAGACCAGTGCGGAAATGTGAGAGACACAGCGATGGGGGTCAGTGATCGTATTTCCGGGTTGTCTACGGTGCGAGAGAAGGCTCAAACATGTTCTGTCTATGATTGAATTTCTCGCGCTATCCTTAAATGTAGCGTATCGTTTGAGAAACATACTTATAGCTATTTTATTCAACTCTTTTAAGAAATAAAGCTTAAATTAGGTCTAACACTATTAATACATGTAGCGTTTTGAGCTCCGACTTTATTCAACTTCTTCCTGTTTACATCTTGTCACAGCACAGTAGACTCCTAACACACTTACTCACAGCCATTACCTCATTATTACTCACTTTGTATATGACCTATTACATCGCTGTAAAAGACAATATTTGTGCCTGTAGCCCCCCCTGCACACACCACCAGAGATATAAGCAGCAAAGTGTGTAATCAGCGTTTATTTGTTCCTGGAGCTCCAGTCTCTGGGCTCCTCCCACTGAAGGACCGTGTGACTTGTTTCTTGTTTCCCTACGCAGTTTGTGTGGTTTGTGTCAGTTCTCCCTCAGCACCAAGTCAAAATGTTTGTCTTGACGTGGTTTTCAGCAACCACCTGGACTTTGCTGGCTGTCTTTCTCGCCCTGTTTTTACTGTAAGTGGTTTCTATACTTTTTTTCCCCCTGCAAATGTCAAAGTAGTACTTTTTGAGGGTCATTTACTGTCCTGCCATGACGATTGTTAGTTAAGGTGTTGTAATATTGATCTCTGCTCGTGTATAACACGTTTTTGTTTTTTATAATATAGGTATGGCTTTTGGCCGTACTCGCTTTTCAGAAAGCTGGGAATACCCGGACCAAGGCCTCTGCCTTTTGTTGGAACATGGCTATATTTTAGAAAGGTGAGGCACAAACATAAACAAACACAGATTTTACAGACTGGTATGTAAGGAGTTGATTGCTTTTATAATTGAGAATTAGAGATGCGAGTGTTAATAAAGTCCTTATCATTTGTAAATGTGATGACAGTAAATGCCTTGTTACCAAAACATATTTCAGTACACTTTATGAGTGTACCTGTTGGAAGCTCTGTGGCCTTTTAACCTTTTAACACTTAAACACATCTTTATGAAATTCCTTGTAGGGAATGATTTCTTTTGACCGTGAGTGCCAAGCCAAGTACGGGGATGTCTGGGGGTGAGTTGTTGCTTCATCTTTCAAGGCCATCTCCAACAGGTGTGTTGAGCTGCATTTTGTAATAAACTGCCGCATTTCGTAATAAACTAACGCATTATGTAATAAATTTTACCGCATTACGTAATAAGTTCGGAAATCATTCCAAGTGGTTTATGGCTTGGCTGGTAATTAAACATATTAGACATGGACAATTTGAAATTACAGATATATTTTGGAAATAGAAATTTTGTTGTTTGTTTAGCCTATTGAGGCAATTTCATATTTTTTAAAAATTAATCTTAGTGGAGAAATTTGCTGGTCACTGCAGCTCTCTAAACATGTACAGAAGACACTTACGTTGTTTAAGGTAGAACTTATATTCATTGGTTCATTATTATTTTGAATTGGCCGTTAAAAGCCTGCATGTGTTGGTCGCATGTATTGTTGTTGAAAGGTTCTGTTAATGCATAAATAAAGCTGTTCTTTACCTATTCATCAGCATTTCTATTTTGTATGTGCATGTGTTAATGTTTACAAATGGATTACATTTTGATGGCCAGAGTTTTGTTCTGTATTATAAGAAGCATAATAAGGTTTGTTGGACGTTTTTAAGTATTCTTGATGTGGTTTTGGTATCCAATAAACAAAATAGGAAAATCTCCATCAAACAAAGCAAAACAAAAAAAAATCTGGAATTTACAGTATATTCTCTGTTAATGCAACCTTTGAATAGTGTACTGATAGTAATTGCTAAGTACTGCCACTAGGCTAATACAGTGATACTAATAATAGGCCTAGCTTTTTACAAATACTTGAAAGTAGAATAAAATACAATTAACAAACAAATAAACTATGCTTTAGAATTGTTATTACATAATGCACCATGTTACTACATTTTCAAGAAAATATGAAAGTTGCAAGTGCATTTTGTAATAATCTTCTCAAAATGTAATAACTTATTACGTAATGCGGCAAAATTTATTACAAAATGGGTTGGGACAGTTTATTACAAAATGCGGCAGTTTATTACAAAATGCGGCTTTATCACAAAATTATATGACAAAGTTATTACATTTTGGACGTTTATTACAAAATGCACCGTTATTACAAAATGCGGCTCAACAAGGTGACATCAGTGGTGGTAGAAGTACTCAGATCCTTTACTTAAGTAAAAGTACCAGTACAAACTAGGAGACAGGCTCCCTCCTAAGGGTCACAAGACAAGTCATGAGATGATTAATGGGACAGGATGGAAGAAAAAACAAAGTTCTGCTATGCAAATTTGTATTCATTTTTTTCTCTAATCTTTGCTTTTTTTATTGAAATATTGGATATTTTCTCCTCTTTGGGCTTCAAATAGTCACTTAAATGAAAGTATCTGAGAAGGGCAGAGAGGAAATAAATGTAGTAGTGTAAAAAGTAGATTATTTGCCTCTGAAATGAATGGAGCAGAATTATAAAGTAGCAGAAAATGTATATATATATACTGTATATATATATATATATATATATATTGAGTGTAAATGTACTTATTACTTTCGACCACTGGATGATGTTCTATAACTGTAGCTTGAAGTATTTCAAGACCTTCAATAAAACAGGTCCAATGTTTATCTGATTGTTTGGAGTCATTTCTGGCATGTTCTTCAAGTGTTAAAAGTTCATCACATCATATTAAAGTTTTATGTTGACAAGTAGGATGTAAAGATTAATAATTCCCTTTTGAAATCATGATTATTTTTACATAACTTTTACATGCATATATTCATTAATACGCCATTTAGGTTTATGTCAGCTATGGATAGTCTACATGAAGCAGAGCTATATAAAATATCCATGTTTAATCAATAGCTCATACTTTGTACTGTGATGTTGTTGTGTTTTTGTGCAGGTTGTTTGATGGACGAACACCAGCTTTGATGGTGTCAGACCCTGAGATTATTAAAACTGTGATGGTGAAGGAGTGCTACTCTACATTTACCAACCGCAGGGTAAGAGATTCATCTTGTTGCATGTTATTTCACACCAGAGTCCATGAACATCCAACATATCATGTTCAATCACGTAGTAACATTTGCGGCCTGTTGTTGTGCTGTCAAATTACACAACTCTGGAAAGTCCCATGCAACACTCTGCAGAGAGGGTTTGTTTCTGCAATGACGCAAGAGTAAGAAAAGTGGGAAGATACTTATGATAATCCAAATACTTATTGTGTCCACCCTATCAGGCTGAGGAGTATTTCATAATTTCAGAGTTCATATCTCAAACTTATTTTGCTGAACCACAAAGGAAGAAGCGTTTGGCGGCTGAGTAATGACTCGTTCAAGTCTGCAAGTTTGGATTTGTAGAAATATCCTGTCGTTTCCACGGTGAGTCAGAGATTGGTGGTTTAGAAGGGCCAGGCCACACGCATATCCTCTGAGGATGTTGTTTTGATTAGGCCAGTCCACCTCCGTATAGTGGATTGACACTATACTATAAACTTAGCTTAGCTCAAAGACTGGAAACAGGGGGAAACAGTTAGCCTGTCCAAAGTTAACAAAATCCACTTAAGTTAAGACACGCCGCACAACTCTTGACCTGTGCATTGCTTTATTCACCAAATGTTTTCTTGCCTTCATCTGGGTGGTGTGTGAGGCTGTTTCTGATTTCCTTTGTTGTTAATTTGTTCATCATGTGACCGATAAATCACCATAGATACCATGCATGCAAAACATAACAATCATCCTTTTCTTCAAACTACTATGTGCCACCGTGTTGGAAGTATGTGCTCCCACCTGAACATGTTAGTTATCCCATGGATTGGTGTGGTTTGTAGATCCATAAATATTCAAATCAAATAATCAATAAAGTACAGTATGTTGATTCATCTCTGACCCAGAAAACACTCTTATTGTCAATTAGTTATGTGGTCACTACAGTCACATTTTCAAGACAGAGAGAGACGCTGGTGTTATAAGAAGTTATTGGAGCAGACAAAATTAGTTGTATGGTCTATTATGTTGGAGGAAGCAAAGCGTATAACTCTGCTGTTCAAGAATCTAAACATTCAGTGTAGATTCCTCTTAACTGTACTCATGTTCACAGGATGGTGTTTTAGCGGGACCTATGGAAGATGCAATTACAGTAGTTAAAGATGAACAGTGGAAAAGAATTCGGAGCACTTTATCACCATGCTTCACCAGCGGAAGACTGAAACAGGTTGGCATCATATCTTTATCTATGTCTGCAGTATATGTCGACACATATGTGTCTACATGTATTTCTCTGTCTATATAGACCCACTGTGAGAAGTTGGCATCAATGATAGAAACAAACATGTACAGTGCATATTCAACATTGCGCAACTCTTCTTTTTTGAAGGTGTTTCCCATCATTGCTCGCTATTCAGACCGACTCATTGAAAAACTTGGAAATTCGGATGAACCCATCGATGTCAAACAGTATGTTGTTAATCTGCTGTATGGCAGCATATCTGTACATTGTAATAAAATAAATGAATAATCCATGTTGTTCTCTATTTTTCTGTCGTAGATTCTGTGCACCTTACAGTTTGGATGCCGTGACCAGTGCGTCTTTCGGTGTTGAGGCAGACTCCATAAACAATCCAGATGACCCTCTTAATGTTCATCTCAAGAAGATTCTTAACTTAAGATTATGGCTTGCACTTTTAATGTGTATGTACTTCTTTCACCTCTGTTATAGGCGGAGATCATTTGATCATATGAACTCCTTGGGATCACCAGTATGCACATTTTGGCTAACAACCCTTTGGTCTCCTTTCAGTTATATTTCCCTTTAGTGCCCATCTGTTTAAGCTCCTGGGTATTGACATTTTACCCAGAGTCAGCGTGGATTATTTCTACAACATCATCAAGAGATTTAAAGACCAGCATCATGCAGAGGAATCTGTAAGCATTTCATCTGCACCAAATGAAAAAGAGAATTAAAGGAATGGCTTGACATTTTGGGCTTATTCGCTTTCTTGCCAAGAGTTAGATGAGAAGATCAATACCTCTCTCATGTCTGTACGCTAAATATGAAGCTCTCGTCTAACTCTTAGCAAGACAGTGAATAAGCATGTCTCCCAAAATGTCGAACTTTAAACCCTCAGGTACGGTGGGGTGGAAAAGGTGCATCTTACAAATATACTTGATAACTTTCTGTGCTCTCTCATTCAAATCAGTATTACCTGTCACATTTTAAGTTGATATAGTTTTTCTCTTGTGCCTTTTGTGTCGATGTTGAATGGTCCCTGTGCTGGTCTAGATTCGGGCAGACTTCCTGCAGGTGATGATTCAGAGCGAGATACCAGAATCAGAGATAAAGAGTGAACAAGATCAGCCAAGTAAAGGTATGTTTGCGCCACAGAACTAAGTCAGAAAGTCGAGGTGACACTAAGAGTCCATGCATTCAAATGGTTCTTCACCTTCATCAAGTCATTCAGCTCAGGAGAAACACATAAGAGTCTGTTTATGAGGGGATTCTTCTTCACTAAGATAATCAACAAGATAACTGGTGTTTTCAGATTATTGATCTGACAAACAAATCTGATTTGAAGATGTCGCCTTCAACTTTAGGAAATTGTGGCTGGCATTTTTCTCTATTTTCTGACACTTCATAGACCAGACAACGAAAGACTTGTCAGATTATGTGATAGCGAAACTAATTAGTTAAAGCCCCACTGATCATTTTGATGGTGGCTTTGATAATGTCAGAAGTAAGCATTAAATGTGTGCCTATTTTTGCCTAATATTTATATCTCCTCATTTGACATTAAAAGGACATTAATAATCCACAATAGTAGCCACTAATAACACCAATAGTACAATAGCTTTGAATAAGATCCTGAAATTAAAAAAAATTAAATAGAAAAAAGTTTAGATGCAGAACTTGCAGATGTGCTTTGTTTTGTTTTAGGTTTGACCGAACACGAGATTCTCTCCCAGGCCTTCATTTTCATCTTTGGTGGCTACGAGACCACCAGTGTCACTCTCTCTTACATCCTTTATAATCTGGCCACCAACCCCGATGCGATGCAGACCTTGCAGGAAGAAATCGATGCCAACATACCGAGAGATGTACAGTAATCCTGCATGTGATTTGTTGCCATTTGTAACTTCACGTCGTTCTGCAGTTTCTGTTTATTTTGTGTGTTTGATTCCTCCTTTACCTTTTGCCTCCAGGCTCCCATTTCCTATGAGGATGTGGTCGGTCTACAGTACCTGGACCACGTTTTGTGTGAGTCACAGCGTTTGCTTCCCACTGCACCTCGGCTTGAGAGGAAGTGCAAAAAAACTGTCCAGGTCCACGGCCTCACCATCCCTGCAGAAACCATGGTTGTGATTCCTGTGCACCTGTTACACAAGGACCCACACTTTTGGAGCTCACCTGAGCTTTTCAGACCAGAGAGGTGAATGTACATTGAGCTAATCTTTCACTCTTTACATTAATGAATCTAAGAAAATGTAAGTACTTAAATTTGGCACGTTATTCTTAAAGTGAGACTATGAGACCACAAGGTCCACTCAGTAGCTGTTCCGGTCATATCACACAGTCTTCTTTAACAGATGGAGTTACACAGTTGTTGTGGAATTGATGTGATGTCTCGTCCATGTTGGCTTAAAAGTTGGGACTGAATGTTCATTCTTGACCTTGGCAACAGCAGCTGACAAAATGTAAACAGTGGCCACAGCAGTAACAGTTTGCTGGTCATACCAGACCAAGTAAAGCTGTAGCTGATAAACCCTTCAGTACATTTTATTGCTTATGGACTCAACTTTTCTTTTGTAAAAGAATTGAAGTGTTAAATGTTCTTTCAAAAGTTACATAGTCTTGCTTTAAATGTGCTTATTCGCCATGTAAATTACAAGTTACACAAAGAATAATTTGTTTATGTGATATTTCTTGCATTTGATGTGGCTGTTGTATGCAATATGGAAAAGTTAAAGGAAACCCTTTCTGTTTACTATGTGGACGAGTACTCTGGCTTGGTTAACTGTCTGGTTTATTACAACTAGAACCTCCTCAGCCTCAGACCAGCCTGGAAAGAAATGTGCAAACTGAACAGGCATTGCATGCACCACTAAAAACGAAAAAATGCACGAAACCTCACAGTTAGGTCCACTCAAAGGTTAGATATCAGTGCAAATTGCAGTATTATGCAGACCTTGTGCCTGACTTAAAATACTACATTACATAATGTGTAGGATCATAATGACTTTTACTAACACAAACCTGTTCAAGCATACATAGCTACGCTCTCTCAGTGGTGACTATCTGTGTGCCCGTCTGTATGTGCAGGTTCAGTAAAGACAGTGGGGAGGAGGTGAACCCGTACGCGTACATGCCGTTTGGGCTTGGTCCTCGCAACTGCGTTGGGATGCGCTACGCTGTCCTCGTCATGAAGGTGGTTGTTGTCCGTCTCCTGCAGAGTTACACTGTGGAAACATGCAAAGACACCGTGGTAAAACACACTACACGCACAGCAACACACACACACATTCATGTGCATTCAGATTCATACTACTCTGCTGTCATGTCCCTGATATTACATTCATTTCTTCCTTTAGATTCCTTTGGAGTTTAACTGGCTACTCCAGCCAAAAAAGCCAATAAAACTCAAGTTCGTTCCCAGAGAACAGTAGTACAAGAGGGATCATCTCCAAATATTCCTTGCTTCTGAATTTCTATCAAACTCATTACTTTGTAGTTTGTCCTCCAAGTGTTTATACTGCTGAAACTCATATACTACTTAACTACTTAACTCACAGAGCCTCAAACACCAGATTTTTCTTGCAGTTGATGAATCAAATGTATTTTATCCACTTCTACGCTTTTCTATAAATTGTCTTGAATCTTTAATTTTACTGCATCTTGAACGCAAAAGCACATAACCTTTCTTGCTTTTTATGGTACAGTAGATGGATTTACGTGATGGTGTTAATGACTCACCTTGAGCGTCTTTATAAAATTATAGAATGGATTTGTGACTAAAAAAAGGACAGTGACTGCAGGACAATGCACAATAATGAGGGAGCTCGTTGTAAGAGGCAGATTAGAGCATGTACAATAAATTGATCCAAGCAGCTGTATTGTTTTATCTCCTTTTGTGTTTTGTGTGTGATAAGCTTTGCTTTTCTTCCTTTTTTAAGCTTCTTGCCTCGCGACAGGCACCATACCAATGTGTCAATGTACAGGATTTTGATGCAGAAGTATTTCTATTCACACATTTAACCTTATGAGCTTTATAATCTAATAAAACTACAACCAGATAAGAAGCTGCTGGTCTTTGCAAGTAACAGACTTCACTGATGGCTCTATCACTGATGGGTATTTGTCTCCACCTAGTGGTTGACTCAGCTTCACCAGAGACACTTGACACCAACTTGTCATGAACTATACTGAATGGATTCAAATTTTACTTTTCATTAGTTTTAGTTAAAACTTTTACAACTGCCCACCTCTGATTACATCCAAAGAAATATCAAATAGGCTGTCAAATGAAAATACTTTTGTTTGCAAACACTGATTCACACAAATTTAATTAGTAGCGCTTTAGAGGCAGTAGTAGGCAAACCTTTTTTTCCTTTACCTTTGGACAGACCCAGGCTAGCTTTACCCCCTGCTTTCAGTAGACAAACATGAGCGGTATCGATCGTCCGTTTAATTCACTGCAAGAATACAAAAAAAGAAAAAAACAGGAAGGTTCATCATTCATTGGCATCCTTCTGGGACTAAATGTAGAGTAGCATAACAAATAAACGAATTCATCAAAACAGTCACGACACGAAATAGGAGTCAGAGATTGTATACTTTTCTTTAATAACTTTACAACAGGGTACAAATCGGGTCCAGTCCTCTGAAGGCTCTGTGAAAGTTCACTGTAAAACAGCTGAAATCAGTTTTTGTGGGGTATGAATGACCAAGGTTTCCCAATCTACATTCATAGCTCTCACAAGTGGTGCAAATGTCCCACAAATAACCATCTGATAGGACTTTTACTATTGTAATGAAATAACCACATTTACTCAATGAGTTTTATTCCAAAATGAGACATTCATTAAAAACGCTGGACACGTGTGATGAAAAAAAAAACAATGAAGTGAAGATCAGTGAAGTTTTAGGTATCTTTGGCCTCAGTAATGGTGATTTGTGATACTTTAAATGTTGAGATATGAACATAAAGTTTTTCTCCCTCAGCATTTTGAAATGGAAGGCTACATATATTTGTTAATCCAATTTAGCTGGTGGATAAATAGGGTTTTGATGAGATATTGTTAATTTGTCAATAAACAGAAATGATCACATACCAGCAGAAAACTCTGAAGCTGTGAAGGTTAAGGGAAACCTCAGTGTCAAGTAACAGTACAAATAACAGCCAGCAGAGGGCGCCGACATGAGCAGTACATGTGTTTGTCAGTCTGTGCATTAAAAATAAACTTTTCCTTTGTCAGACTTACTAAAACGTAAAAAGTAACATTTAAAATTAAGTTCATGATACACTGAGTTGAAACCTTTCACTCCAAATCACATAAATATGCTGGTTTCTTGAGAAATGTTGTCATTGTGTGTCGTGCTTTAACACTGCCTCTGTCCTGAAAATAATATTTTTTACCAGTAGTTGAAATCTGAAAAATGATCAGCCACTGCACCAAAATAATGTTACTGAAAATGTCCTAAATTTAGCCAGAGGACAAAAAGTTTACTTCATTTAAAGAAATCCAATCTCTTGAGGATGCTGCAACATTTTGTTAAAAAAAGAAAAAAAGAGAAAAGAAAACGCTTGGAAACACTGCTACATTTGTTAAGAGTATCTGTGTGTGTTTGATGTCGGGAAATGTGGCCCAGTTGGCAGCTTGTTGAGACTAACCATTTATAATACAAGTGTGCACACACACACACTCACATTCATGCACAGACAGGAAAACAAAGAGCAGCACAGGCTCATATACAAACAACCAGGTTGTAAACAAAAGCTCTTTTTTTAAATCAAAGAGAGGAGTATAAAACTGCACCGATACAGTGCGTTCTTGAAAACCTCTATGGAGTGACTACTGCATTAGAAAAAGCAACAGTATACACAAACGTAAAATGTGGGATAAAAAAGTTAAAAGGATTATTATATATTACAAAGCCTTTTGGAGTCCTGAGTTTATCAAACATAAACAAAACAGACAAAAAGGCCAGAGTCCATATATCATAGAAATACATTAAAGGATTAAAAAGAAAAAAACAAGATTTTTCTGCTTGTAGTCCGGTCTCTCCAGACTTCCAAAAAAACAGGCAAAATCAATTGAGAAATATGCTTTCAAGACATCCATGGCTCTTGTTTGGGACAATACACATATTATGCAGCATACGTGTTGTCACTGACAGCATATATATAGAGTTTGAAATGAGGTGCTCATCATTTGGGAAAAGCAGCATATTCTTGTAAAATTATACTTGAGATGATGAAGTTGTTGAAGGACTTGTCTGAGGAAATGATAGTACATGGCGATTTTTCGTTTTTCCAGACAGAAAAAGAAAGTACAATTTCAGGAAATTAAACTTAAAATGTGCTAATGATGCTCCAAATTAAAACACCAATGTGCATCATCCCTAACTGCACACAGATGTGAGGAAAATGACTGTCAGGAGTGCGGGCTGATGGCAGGTCAGTTAAAGAGGGTTTCAGTTCCCATTTAAAGACGCTCTCTTTCTCAAAATTCCCTTCCTTTGCTTCAAGTGCCTGTCTTCTTCAGACGTCTATGTAGAGTACAATGGGCTGACATCATGTCCTTAATGTAAACTTGAACCTTGAATAACTCGGGTAAAGACGAAAGAGCTTGCTTTACACTTACAAAGGTGAACACGCTGACAACTGGGAGCAGTCCAGTACAACCACAGTCTTCTACTGTTGGCCACTGGAGCACTTGTGGGTTAAGTACCTTGCTCAAAGGCACCTTGGCAGTTGCTACTGAGAAAGAGTTCAGTCTCTTTTACTCTGGGATTTGAACCCAGAACCTTCAGGTGACAAAAAGCATTTTCTAACCTCTAAGTCACTGCCTGCCCTGCGACCTAATTCTTAAATAATTTAGAAAAAATTACATTATTGGTGAAGACAACTGTTGCTTTATCATAATTATTACATTACAGGCAGATACATCTGCTTCATTGACGGGCAGGTAGGCTTTTAAGAGTTGCTACAGATACCCGACAACTGCTGATCCGGATTTAAAAAACTAAGGGACAAAGAAGGGGACTTGGGAAGCAAAGATTACCTGGAACTGAACCCATCCAAGTTGTGTGAGGGATTTTCACCCATTTAGACACCGCTGCTAGATCAGTTTATTTGTGTCTATGTGAGGCTGATTGTAGTTCTGGCGTACGTCTATATCCAGCCTGCTGTGAAAGAAAAATAACAAAAGGCTGAGGTCCTGATGCACAAACAGCATGTTGAGGCAAAGTGTTTAGATTCCAAACTCCACCTGCTGCTTTCACAAGTTTACCAGCCAATTATTTAGAACATCTTAACTTAACTGCAGCGGAAACATTTACCAGCCACATATCAAATTTTACCAGCGTCTGGCTGGTGGTAATTAAGAAATATAATAACTAACAAAAGTCTAGAAAAGTTTGCTTTTGCATCGGTTTCTCTTCAGACGACATCAGATTGCAAAATGCAACTACCAGAGCTGAGTGTTGAGATCAACAGAGTAGTGATTTAACATCCACTTCTTTCTCCAAAACAAAGCTGAGATCGTATGGATGTTCAATATGAAAAGACCCTTTAAGGCTGATTCACATTACAACAGAAAAACAAGCATCTTGCACAGTATTTACCGCTCCAGAACTCCCGGTGGTGCTGTGCGAAATACGCTAATGTTGCTGATCGCTACGTTTCTGAGACTCAAACTGGTCTTAATGTTTGACCGATTTGCTCTTGTACAGTTCTAGAAATTCAGACACAAATGTCGTTTTTTCATCATCCTTCTGTTCAAGCAGTGGTCAACAGCGACTGGCTCCGCCCACAAAGGTCAGGCTCAGATCAAAGTTGTCTGCACCACCCTTTCGTACCCTTTTAATCATCTGGTGACCCCTAAAAAGGTGCCAGTATATTAACTCTACATTATATCTGTCAAATCGGGTTGTTAAAGGTCACCTCCTTTAACTTGAGCTCATGGTTATAAACTGACTCAAACCCACGCTTCTTTTTCAGCAACTCCTCTCACTGGTTTCCACTACAAAAAAGGTGGGGATTAGCACCATGCACCAACTAACTGCTGGTAAAAATCTGGTAAGTGTGGCTGGTAAATTGTCCTAAATTATGAAACACTTCCTTCCATTCTGCACTGCACGTTGGCTGGTAAAACAATGAAAGAGACTTGAGGGGAAATAGTTTGGATTTTGGATGGGATGTTGTATTCCATCAGCCATGTTCACTGAGAGATGATCCTGCCTTCATCAGCAACAAGAGCTCCCTCCCCCCGAGAGGAAAAACCCTTCTGCTCTGGATCAGTGTAGAGATTTGGCTGACATTCTTACCAAGAGCAGGTAGCAGTCCAGTGCCTTGCTCGAGGACAGTCTGACAGGACTTTTGGCTGTAGCTGGATTCACTAGCTGCTGCAGGTATTCTGTTATCTGACAGACTCTGCAACCACAAGTCTAGCCCCAAGTTTCCCAGCAGACCTCGCAGCTTCTACCGGCGGGGCTGGTGGCGGGAATGACGAGGAAAGGAGGAAGGGCTGGAGGAGGACGAGGGTGAGCAAGGCGACATGGACGCCAGGGAGGCTGTGGCAGCGGCGTCCTCGGCCTCCTCCAGCTCTCCTCCTCCGTGGAGCTCCTGGCTGACACTGGACTGTAAGGCAGCCGGGGTCAGCCACTCTTTGGGCAGGCAGCTCTGGAGGAATGGCACGCAGGAGCTGAAGTAGGCCAGGCGGTTGACCCAGCGAGGGATCTCCCTGCCACACAGGATCTGAGGAGGGAAGAAAGGGCCGGAGTTATAGTTTCAATTCTTACAACAGCTATCACAAGCTTTGACAGTTTAATATTATCCTTGTGCTCCAGATGTGAAAGAGAGACCGTGACTCTTAAACACGTTTTATGGTTGTGTGAAACTAGACCCGTGTCCATGAGCATGCTTCTCCATTTCAGTGTGAATCCCATGTACCTTTTTTTTCTTTGCTCACTAAACTAAAATGCTTTCATGATTTACATTTTTTACTTCTTCCTGGTTTGTTAATGTTTTCTAGGTCAGCAGACATCTGAGGGGGCAATCACAGTATAGCTGAGCTTGATGTGAAAGTAAAAATTTGAAACAATGAATGCATGACTGGGAAATACATCCTGCCATTCTCTTGTGAGGAGACCCAAGTGAAACATTTCTGAAACTTCCAGCAAACTGTGTTACATTTCCTGACTTTTTATGTCTTAAAGAAACATAAAAAACATCCCAAGACATTCCAGAAACTCAATAACCTGTGGCAACACAGACCTGTGCCTCTATAGTAATACTGTATTCATCTACTGTTACTAAACAGGTCTGTGTCTGGTTGGAGGAAGACCTTTCGAGTCTCTAGTGGATTTCTCTCTCACCTTCCTCCCTTAACAGACTAGCATACAGGCACAGGCAGCAACGCTGTCAACGTGAGGCCTAATTATCATCACTTAGCTCGATCAGAGCTATTACAGCATTATGGCACGAGTGGCTTCCAAGAAATGCGTAAGGGTTTCCCAGTCAAAGGGCTTAATCGTGCTTTTATGAGAACATTTGCCAAAGCTGCTGATAGGGTGTTTTTTAAGATGTATGAAGAGATGGACATCCATGGACAGTGGATTTGCTTTTAACCACAAACACGTCTTACAAAGCAGTTGATTTAGCATGTTGTGCCATGCCATATGCAGCCAACAGATGATACTAGACCGTATGCTTTGTTTATGCCACAGCTACTGTTTTTAGGTTTGCAAGCAAACAAGATTCCTCACCTCCTTCAGAGAGGAATGTGTTTTGACAGGAAGAGGCCCAAGCTCTCTAAAATGCAAATCACCCCAGCCTGCCCTATATCATGACTACGCAGATGATCTCACAGATGAGCACAGCCTTAAACTAGGAGGAGGAAGCCTACATCCACTATAGAGAAACATAATCCATAAAAATAACCTGCTGCAGTGTTCGGCTGTAGCTGCAGAATTCACACTGCAGTCATGTGTTTTCTGAAATACCCATTTACACTCACAAAGCAAGCTTTCAAATCACTCACATGATATTTTATAAACAGCATTCCTGATCAAAATAACTCACTAGCAAGAAAAGACAAAGAAGAGGCAATAAAAGGACACACAAGCGAGTTATTCCTCAATCTTTATAAACCCTTCCTCCATGCAGACATCCTTAAATCTGCATTTATTGATTATTTATTTTTTTGTTTTTTATACTCAACACACACAACAAAATGGAAACCTGAGAATCTATTGTAACAAGTCATTTGGGACCTTTTACAACTTGTTTCTTGGGTGCAGTGATATCGTCCTGTATTCTTTCTGTACACAAATGTTGTTACATTCCTGTGTTGGCACAAAAAGAAATGGCTGCATTTATATAGTGTGTTTATCCAAAGCACTTTACAATTTACCTCCCCTTCACCCACACACCAATGGCAGCGAGCAACCATACATGGTGGCCTGACCATCAACTTGGGGTTCAGTGTCTTGCCAAAGGACACTTCGACATGTGGACTAGAGGAGCCGGGGATCAAACCACCAACCCTGTGATTAGTGGACGCCCCGCTGTATTGCCCAGCTGTTCTTGTCTGTCTCTCAGATGAACATCAGCAGTGTACAGATAATCTGCTTACATAATGAGACAGAGCGTAGTGTTAACAGGGTACCGTGTGTTGATTTGCTTTTCAAGAAGAGGACCAACATCGGAGTCACTCGACATCAAACGTTCTCTCCGGAGAATTAATTGTTATGCTTGATCTTTCGAAGCTGCAACAACCATCAATATGTCCAATCGTTTTCTCCTCGGTCTCTCTTTAAGTCAACCTCCCATATTAATGAGGTTACAGTAAACAAGAGAATCAAATCCTGAGGGCAAGACTGCTTCCCTGTGGTATCAGCTGTGTGTTTGTTTCTCTGTATTCTTATGTTTACGTACACGTTGGATTTGTTTATTATATTGATGTGATGCACTTGTGTCCATGTATGCTTGAATGTCTGCATTTTAAACTCTGTATTTCTCTTTGAGAGTATTTTAATGTAATAATGTGTTATGTACATCTGTGTAAGTGTATTATCAGTGTGTGTGTGTGTGTGTGTGTTTGCCAGCTGGCTCTGCATGTCTGGGCATGTATCAGTGTGTCTTAATCCCCATCTCAGTGCTAGATGCTAACTGTAAGACTCCCTGCTCATTAATCACACCAGGATAAGCCGATTGAAAGTACACACTCACTCACTCACTCACACACACACACACACACACACACACACACACACAGACACACACATAAACAGCTTGTTCAAGTGCTTACGCTCTGAACAGGAAATGTTTTTTTCACGGACCATGTTGTTTTTTCTGCACCTCATGTCAGGTACGTTCAGTTTAGCAGCCACAATGGTGCAGTGCTGTACAGTGTGTGTGTGTGTGTGTGTGTGTGTGTGTGTGTGTGTGTGTACGCGCCTACCTCTGACAGTGCTGAGGAGAAGTGGTTGCAGTTCTTGTGCATGAGGTGGTAGGCGTTGCCTTTGTACTCCTTCCCCATCTCCTCCACAATCCGCTCCACATCTTCCTCTGTGAAGTCTGTGCTGCCCAGGACTATGGCTTCTCTACGGAGACGAGCGGGGAGAGGGTGTGGAGGCAGGTGTTACTCAATATTATTATTACTCACTGATGAAACATCAATAATGACTGCTTAAACCTCTCTTTTGCCCAATCAATGGGCGTCATGCAACGACTCATACAAACTGATTTGTTCTTAAGTGGTACGTTTGAGGCATCATGAAAGCATCATAATGCCTTAATCTGAATGATTTCTGGAGTTTAGGCAGTGCTTTGAGCTAAATGCTAACATGCTCACAATGACAATGCTAACATGCTGATGTAGTTTAGTGTGTTCAGCATGCTAACACACAGTAAGTATAGCTGAGGCTGAAGAGAATGGTTTTGCAAGCTATTTAGTCATAAACCAAACTACTTGAGAAATAGAAAAAAGTCAAGATATCATCAATGTCATGTTCATCCTCTGGGGACAATGCATGTCTGAATCAAATTTCATGGCAATCCATCCACTAGCTTTTAAAATATTTCAGTCTTGACCAAAGAGGTGGACCCACAGACTGTAACTGCCATCCATAGAGCCAAGCTGCTAGCATGGCTAAAAAAAAAGCCCCATTCAGGTGGGATGGTCCTTTAAAATGGATTTACCAGAGGCCTGTACTACGAAGCAGGATTTGAGGTTAGCGAGGTAACTTCAGGGTTAGCCCTGGGTTTTCAGGGTTACGACGGTGGTTCACTTGAATCGCCATGGTAAATGATGCTGCAAACACAACCTGCTCCGGAGCAGGTTATGTTCGAGATAACTGATCAACATATATAAAAGCACCGCCTACTGACCAATCAACTCTCTTGGAAAATGGCATCACCAATCATAGAAGATCCCGTGGAGCTCGGTGCAGATCGTGAGAGGGTCTCTTAGGAGGGCAGAGTGTATTTTATATGCAAGATGTAGATTCAGGAGGGAGGGAGTGACTTATGTGTGCATTTAATTGTGCTTGTGTATACAGATATCATCTTCCAGCAGAGACTGACTGAATCACTCAAAGACTTGTACTTGTACTTATAAGATATGAAAGTAAGCATACTTACTGCTTTGAATCATGTTTTTATATTTATTTTTTATTTGCCCCCCAAGTCTGTTTGAAACACCAGGGTTGCAGCTGACCGAATAAGACTAAAACTGTCAAACACGCTATAAGAATACATTTAAGGAACACATTAACTTAATAGAATATACAAATGTAATTACAGTCAGATCTCCTCATGCCCTAATGATGGGGCAGTGATATTAAAAGCCTTATGCATTCACACCGCGGTGATTTTTTTGCCAGCTGTCCTTCCTGTATTTGGCAGCTGCAGCTGTGCTGCTTTCTGCCTGGATGATGTGTTAAACTTCTTCGTATTTGTCTGATATTACAGTTTGCTCGTCAGTTGTAAAAATACGCAGCTCTACTGCCAGTAGACGTGTCCATGTTTATGATTGGTCAGATGCTGCAAACACCGCCTCTTTGATGTGAACGCGCTCGTGGCTAGATTGGGAAACCTTGGGTTAACTTACCGAGTTGATAACCAACCGGCGTGTGACCGCTCAGCGGGATCGCGGTTGTTATGGTAAGTGAAGCCAAATAACAGAAAGATATCCTGGGTATGTTGAACCTGCTTCATAGTTCAGGCCAATAAGGTGTCACAACTTGTCACGACATTCACCTGGTTGGTCTCTTTAAAGTTTAGAGGAAAGAATATCTTGCTCAAATGTTTTGCACTGGGAGAGCGCTTCATTCGCTTTGCATCGCAGTGGATGATATGCTGGCATTTGTCCCAGATGATCCATACTTATGGTCTGCATGGAGACAGCGAGTGTGTGTGTGCCAGGCAGAGTCTGTCTAAAGCCACAGGGCAGATCAACTAGAGCAGAAGTAATACACAGCAGCTCAGGGTACACACACACACACACACACACACACACACACACACACACACACACACACACACACACACACACACACACACACACACACACACACACACACACACAGAGGTGATCCTGGGAGTCCATATTGAATTGACTGGGTGCTCTACTGTCTCACCACAACAGACTCTCACACTGAAGTGAGAAGAATATCAGACATTTCCCTTTCATTTCTACAGTTAAGCTAAATCAACTAATTTTCAGCTCAACATCTTTGTTTTCCTGACATCACTCAGTAGGTTTTATGCTGTTGGGTTTCACAGGCCTAAATATCATGCAACTTGTTCTTTTCCACCTCATTTACTTATACGCAGGATTAAAAATGATTAGAAACCTTGCAGAATATACTCCAACACAACAGCCTTTAAAATTCAAAACCTCTCTGACAACATAAACATTATAAACTTTAAAAACAAATGGCTTAATGCAGGAATGCTGTATTCGATTGCACAACATGTACAAATGTACGTAGAAACTGGTAATTTAACTGTACACTCTTGTGCATCAGTTTTTTCTCTCCATTTCCCTCTTTTTCCATTTCAAAGTTACGACGTGCAGTCTCATATGAAGACCGAAGTCAAGTTCTACTCTTTTTCTGCTCAATCTTCTGTTTTCTGTCATTCGTTCTCTGCCCAAGACAAGTGAGCTGCCACAAACCGTGAGGAAAACAAAGTGTGAAATCATAAAATGTCTATCACATGTTGTACTCTCTGCTCTCCACACATGTATTTTTTTTTTTATCTCTCTGTCCAGTAGCAGCAGTGACCAGTCGCCCTCATTACAGGAAGATATAGGCCTGCTTTGCATCAAAATGTAGGTAGGTAGTCAGAGAACATGATTACACTCACTGTAGTAGCCTTGTTACTGTAAATCCACGATACATGCAGCAGGTCAGTAAACGTCTCCCCTACTCCTGACCTTATATTGGAAGCATGGCTTTCTTATTTTACCTTTATTAGTGATAGAAGATGCTGCTTCCTGCGAAACAAATCAAGGAAATGGCTGCAGGAGAAATCTAGCTGGGGAACTGATCTGCTACCCTGATTATGGAAAACGGGTTTGTTTTATTACCTTACATTAAATTGCCTTACTTAAGTGCATGTAAACGCATGTGACTTACAATATATCTAGCTAGTGGTTGTATGACAGCCAGACTGACTGAACTGGTTAACTGAGTAACTCATTGATAATGGCTACTTAACTGTCCAAACATCCAGCTAACAGCCTGACCACACCTAAAACACAAAAACTCTGTGATTCTTTGCATATAAAACACCAAATATCCCATACTTACTTGAACTTAAAGGTCTCGCCCAGTTCGGTTGCATCACCTGGTGTTATTTCAAAGATCCCTGAGAATGGGTACGGGTGTCCGCCATAGGCAAACTCTATACACACACACAAACACACAACATGAAAACACACATTTGAGAACCAACAACTCTATGCAAAACAAAGTCTCTCTTTGCCAAACAACAATTGTAAATAATTTCTAACCAGACATGCTGGGAAGGGAACACAGTGACGTATGTATTATATTCTGCAAAAAAAGCATCCCTTCTGAAACACCATCCACAGGAAGTCAACCGATATACGTGGTGTCATATTTCTGGGTAATCCTACCTCTTCCATAGACCTCGATCCCTGAGTGAAAGACTCCGATGCCCAGAGTGCTGGTGAACTCATTGATCCAGTACTGAAAGAGACAGAAACACGGAATAAAAATATGTCCTTGTAGATATTCAGGAGTGCTTTCCAACTGTGCTTGCCAGGATGGACATGTTGCATTTCAACATCCACATGAGGTAACCCTACTCTACTCTACGTATAATAAAGTATAAAATAAAGTGTATTGTACACAAAATGTCTCTGAAACAGGCCAACACCAACACAAACTCCTATATGTTTTTCAAAATATTCACAATGTATTAACTGTGTCCACTAATTTGAAGTGATATCTGCTTTTATCTCATTATACCGTTAGTATAAGAGTAAAGAGTGAAGGGTGTCTGATATTGTTTTTTGTTGTTGCTTTTTGACACTGAAACACAGTGTAGGAAATTAAAAAAATATTACTGTCTAAAAAATTGGGGCATTTACAAAATTTGTGGGGCTTTACTTAGAAACAACTGCAGTTACACCACAGACAGTAGCTGAAGAGGCAATTTCCATGTTTGAATAATGGTAGAAATCCCATCATGGCTTGCTGAGCCACAAACTGTCTGCAATGCAAACTGGCGAAGGTAGTGAGTCACTGTCATTACGTCACTCAGCAGAGGAGAATCACAACGTGCTAAATCTATTCATGAGGCATCGAGAGAATCACGGAAATAGACCTAATGTAGAGGGATGTATTAACATACTGGATTAACCTCAACTGTCTTCCTAACACTCTGCCATCCCATGATCCCGACTGACGTTTACACAAAATCTCTCTCACACACACACACACACACACACACACACACACACACACACACACACACACACACACACACACACACACACACACACACACACACAATACAAGACAAGCCCACATACAAACACACACAAAATCAATTATTTCAGCAGCAGTGATCTGACATTACAGTCCATCTTTTCAGCTGTGTATCTGTGTAACATCCTGAGGCTACAAGGTGATTGGCCAGGCTGTTGCTAGGCAGAGTTCGCTTGTGTGAAAAATATCTTGTATCACAGAGGATGGAGCAGGGGAATGTGGTGGAGAGCTTCATCTCAGGAAGCTGCATAATAACTCAGTAAATCTATAATATATTAGCTTACATTTTCATTACAGTTACTAAAAGTCACTCACACAAACAACATTCCACATAAGCAGTGTTTGGGTCCGCTGCCTTTCTACGCAAGGTTACACTCAAACAAAACGTGCCACACCCATTTCCAATGTTTGACGAACTTAACGATGCAAAAGTGCAAAATAGTTCCATGTTGGGAAGCGCTAGTTGAACGCAGGTAATAACAACTCAGCTGCTCGTTTTGCCTGATCCACAGTCCAAAACCCAAACATATCCAATTTATAATCATATAAAACAGTGGAAAGCAGCAAATTCTCACGTGAACCAACAAATAGAGCTGAAACGATTAACTGATAGGTCGATTAAACGGAAAAATAATTGTCAACTATTTTGTTAATTGATTAAGAATTTAAGCCAGGGGTTTTCAAGGACTGACACCAAGGGCCCCCCTTCATAAAAAAATTATACGAAAAGTGCAAACTGGCACCATTAAATGTATGCCGAACTAGCTATTAACAGGTCCTGTTTGCAATGTATCCATGGATGTACAGACAGGTATAACTGGATTACTTTAATACTGAAGAAAACTTAAAAATGTGATGATTCTCAGCCAAGTTCTGGAGTTATAAGGTGCGTCTCTTTCCTATGGATTCAATGTGTCTTTTTGTTTTCCTTCTTTTACAATTCCTCTCCGCCACTGCATACCAGAGATCCCAGTTTATTTAACACCAAAATGATCACAAATTACATGTTTGTTTTTTTGTCACAACACAGGAGCAACATCAGGTGGAGTAGGTATCATGTACTGTCCGCAAGCAGACGTTTCTCCTTTATATTCAGAGACCACTTGCAAAACACATTTAGAAGCCTGATAACCACAGCAAGATATTTAAAAACTATTCTCATACTTCCTTCCTATTATTATGCAAATACAGTATCTAGCTCCACATAGTGTGGTGTGGTGGCAGAGCTGGCAGTAATCTGCATTGCAAATTGTTCCCTCTGCACAGTGTCTTACAGTTTAAACACAAATTGTGATCACAAAGGTAATGAGGACACTGTATCGCCTTCTGGCTGTTTGCATTACGTTTTAGACAGAGCAGGTGTGCTGAGTGAGTTAAGGAAAGAGTTTCTTCTGAGCATTTTCACATTTTACAGTATATGTTCAAGCCTCTGTGACTTCTGAGCTCTTAACTGCTTGTTGCACAAAATGTCAGGTAATAATAAACTGATAGGTATTCAAGTTTATGCTGACAGCAAGTAATACTGGAGACAAGTGCCCCCTTTCTGACTTAAGCAGAAACATGAGATTAACTAAGGTGAGCAGTAAAATGAATTGACTGAAAACTTTGACCACTGTGATGGATTATCTTATACGTTTTGAGTCCCTGAAAGTGTACTTTAATTGGGTATATGAATTTAAAAAGGGCAGGGAAGGCAATCATACATCTAAAAAACAATGGAAAAGGCTTGACAGTTTGTTTAAACTGGGCTAAAACATGCGAAATATAGATGTGTTTATAGATGAATTTCTTATAGATAAATAAAGAAAATCCACAGCTTCAAACTTAACCTTCCTGGAAAACAGTGCCTCTTCAGTGGAGACCTCATGCTGCACAAGTGGATGTAACTGAAAAGTCCAAGCAATAAAGTCATCAAATAGTTTTTCAACCATCCCGTCTTGCTACCGCTTCTATCAACTGTTCATAATGTATCTAGTACACATGGTTGTTTGTTTTGGATGTTTTGTGACACTTCAATGTTCCATCATGGGATCAATAAAGTTTATCTTTAATGACAATCTTTCCCCAAGCAGCTCCAAACATTTGTACTACGTCAGTACTAGCAAGCGGTCATTAGTGGTCATGTGCCTTGATAAAGGGCGCTTCTAGCATGAGTGCTTTCTTGGATAACTGCATTTCTGTTCCTGGTAATTTAAAATACTTAACACATACACATTTTTATTTAGGGCAATGACTCAGATATCCCTCATTTTTATGTCATTTTGACAAATAAATGCAGTAAATTCCAAAACAATTGCTAAGACTGCCGAGCCAGGATGGTTTTCTTGTGCAACATTTCAGCCCAATGCTTCATACTGCAGAGTTTGTCTGTTTCCTGACCTACATAAGGTTGAAATGTTGCACAAAAACAAGCTACTGAAAGAGTCAGCGAATGGCTTTACTTTAAGACAGAGAAAATCCCCTTTCAGATCCACTTAATCGGACTTCAAGATATTTTCCCCAAGTCTTCTAATATCCAACATCAATCCCAAATCAGCTCCCACTTCTAATTTCAGGGTGTGCACCTTTATGGAAATCTAGCTTTGATGTTGTACTAAAGATGGCTGAGTATTGGTCACAAGCCCCCCACCCCCCGACACACACACACACACACACACACTAACATAAATGTTGTTATCAATTCCAGAAGGATCAACATTTAGTCCAAAAATGATAGCACAACATGTCACCATGTCATTTCTAACATTGCCATTGGCAGGGTTTTTCCAGCACGGGGAATTTCTCACATCAGCCGATCTCATCTCTTGAAAGAACTGAGCAGAAATAGCATCATTGAAATCCTGTTTGTATCACTTTTGTGGTTGTTTCTCTGAGCCTAGGAATAATAGCCATCTGTGTCTACAACAGCTGGTTCTCAAAGACTGAGGAGAAGCCTGCTGGCTTTAAACAGGCGGCTCAGAAGTTCAGAAACCAAGTGTCTCAGCTTTTCTTCACTACTTTAATTCTCTATCCAGGGCTTTTCCTAAGAAGCGAGAGCTTTAGGTGAGTCTTGTCCAGAAAACTCAAGGCTCTAAGAATCCACAACAGCATTTAAGTTGCAAAAGAAACCCACAGCTACCAGAGACCCCAAAAGCCACAACCCCACAAAGCCAAAGTCACCTTTAACATGAATATAAGCTTATTTTGCTGTTGCACTAACTCTAAATCCCCCTGAGTGCCAGTTAGATGCCCAAAAACATAATTGCAAAAGCATTTGGGGAAAAATATTTTAAGTAAGCTAATCTGCTAGTTTAGTACCCCCCCCCCCCCCCCCCACACACACACACACACACACACACACACACTCTCTGTGGTGAAATAAGGCTCTTATCTTGGCCCTCATTACTTCAAAGCTCGTTAAAACCTGCCTCCTCTACAACACAGAGAGCAGGCTGAGTGTGTGTGTGTGTGTGTGTGTGTGTGTGTGTGTGTGTGTGTGTGTGTGTGCGCAAGCAAGACAGTAAACTGTGTGCTTATGAATGAATTAGAGACAAAAAAATGGGAGGGAGGGAAAGAGAGATGGATGAATGAAGAGAAACCGTGTGCTGAACTTAATGCCTGTATACTTAATGCTGTAGTTAAATTCTGCAATTTTCTCTGTTCAGGATTGTAATCTCTGACAGTGTTGAACAGAATGATTAGCAAGAAGATATGAAATGTTTTGTGTGTCACTGCTTTGTAGCGGAAACAAGCTGACTGAAAACACAAATTGAGAGAAGGAAACGGCTGCCAGCCACAAGCCAAATGCTGGTAAAAGTCTTCTAGTAAATGTAGCTGTAGATTTTTAGTTTACCCTGTTCTGGGGGTGGGTGATGTGGATGAAGACCACAGTATGTACATTTCTATATAGTTACACTGATATACACTCAGTGGCCAGTTTATTAGGAACACCTGTACAATCCAATTCAACAGCTCGGCCATAAATTCTACCTTAACAAAGTTTATAATGTTCAGGTTTTAGTGACATTGTTGGAAATGCGTAAATTCAATGGCTAGTATAGCTTTGTATTGGATGGCATTAGACTGTACAGGTGTACCAAATAAAAGTGGCCACTGAGTGTATATCGTGATATAGCAAAATCTCTGGAAATTAAATAGAGAAATTGTTTATAAGCAAATAAAACCGCCAGATTGGCATGGCTGTTTTTGGCTAATTGAGAGAATTAAATATCTGACAGATCAAGAAATCTTATCACTTTCATGCAAAAATCCTATAAATCCAATGCTGCCATAAAGCAGCATCATTGTCCATGATGCCCTGATACAACCAGACATATTAAAAGGGATAACAACCTCAGTATAAAGAAGTACAGTACAGAAAAATCTCTGAAAGTTGACAAATTGCTATCATCTCAAGGTATATACTGTCTTATTACCAAACCCTGACCTATAGTGCTGTTTGAGTTTCTAGTTGACTTGTGTGTTTCTGTATTGTGCAAGACGCTTGACACCATTTTGCTACATGATACTACACTGGCAGTGCATGCTGTGGTGTCCCAGAAATAGCCATGCCACACTGTACACATTACCTTGCAAATTAGACAGTACAAAAGAAGAACTGGAATCATGACTGACTGCAGTAATTGATCCAGAGCAGCATCCACGCAGAATAACACGACCTGCTCTGCTGACTATCTGGCTACGTGACGCTGTTAATACCCTAACACGTCCTCTCATACTCACAGAGACAGTAGTCCATAGAGCTGGCTGGCAGGCAGACAGGTGGTGTGCAGATAATGCTGCCTCATTACTGCAGCGTACTAAAGCACTCAGAGCTGGCCAGGAAATCCACTTAGCAGAGATGGGAGCAGGACGGCGGGGAGGACCTGACAAAATGGGAATTGTGGAAGAAGATAGGGTGGTGTGTGTGTGGAGGGGGGGGGTCTGTACTTGTGTCTGCACCGATATTCCTGAAAGTCACGTGACAGCATTGATCCTCAAATGGAAAGGGGAATTTGTCTGTCCGTCAGTGTTTTTTAGTAAACGTTCAGAGTCTTACTTACACCACAGGGCACGCAGATTCACGTTTCCCAAAATGACAGATGCTCTCGCTGAGCCACCATGCTGCTCCCTCTGCCCACAACCAGGCTGCACTTCAGTTAGCACTCGCTGCCGCTGTTCATTACATGGTGTGAACAGCTGAGATGGCGGTGGGGATCATGCGGCGTGTGTCGCCACTGTCTTGACCTCTGCCATTAGCTGATCTTTACAGTTTCCTGACCTCCTCTTAGACAAACAGCCAGTCACCTCAGCAGTCACTCAACCGGTCATTAAGCCAATAAAGGAGGCCCTGTTCAGATGGTCAAAAAGCTCTGCATCAAAAAACACAGCCTCCTCATTCACTTCAACAAGACCACCATGTTGGTGCAGCTGAGAGCTCCAGCAAAAAAAACCTCACAGTCATCCGGCAAAAAAGTTCATTCTGGCTAACATTTTGTTGCTGCGGCCAATAAAATGCACATTCCAGGTGGGATAACTTTGTAGCATGTACCACATAGCATTGTGCTAATTAATCTATTCGCTACAGTGGAACAGTTAGTCAATTAATCAATTAGGCGATTAACAGCAAGTTAATCAGAAACTATTTTGATAATCGATTAATCGTTGGTCATTTTCCAGGCAATACCAGCTGGAGGTAGCAGCTAGCCTGGCTCTCTCCAAAATCAAAAACATATTCAACTCTAAAGTTTGGCTATTAACACGTTGTACTGGATCTTGTTTTTTTTTATGTGTATAAAAAAACAGAAATGTAAAACACGATGTGATTTACAGGGAGTTCTGTTCTGCAGTGACTATTTCTATTGACTTCATACATACTCAGCTACATAGTGAGCTACATATTCAGCGGACATGAGAATGGCATCAATCTTCTCATCTTCATCTCAGCAAGAAGGCGAATAAGCATATTTCCCAAAATGTCAAACTGTTCTTTTAACCCTTCAATCAAGAGCCAGAGAGGACCTGCACACAGGGAGTCTATAAACTGTTAGTCAGCCACAAGGTGACTCAACCAGTCAGTGAGCAAATCATCCAGCACTCACTGGAATTGATCTATATGTCAAAATTGTAAAACATTTGGGTCCATCAACCTGCTCTTTTGTTTTCTGTTAACCAACCAGCAGACAGCAAGTCTACCAGTCCGTCAGAGAGCATGCAGCCAGTCCACCAGCTGTAATCCCCAGCAGTCGGTGGTTTTTCCTTCAGTGCTCAGGTTAGAACAACCTAATCAATAGACAGAGGAAGTGTTTAAAGTAGAAGACTGAATGAATGGACCACGTCCATTGTCTCATTGTCTTCAATGAGCACTAGACCGCCACTGCAAGCAAGCTAAAATCTTGTTCCCACAGTAGCTCGCACAAAAAAATACAGCAGAAATATGCATGAGTGTGAGTCGATTTCTGCATGTACAAACACAAACCACAGAATTCCTTGAATAAGAAAAAATGTGCACTCATTCTGTCTCTCTTACACATACTCATTTACACAATAAAAATGTAACCTCAATATAGATAACAACTGTAGCAGCAAATAACAAAATCAATGAACAGAACGCACAGGAGTGTCCTTAGCTGTAAAAGCAAGCTACGCGCATGTGTGCGTGTGTGTGTTAGATATGTATGAGTAGCTTCTGTAAGCCTTTGCATGTGAAAGTGTGCCAAGGCCCCTGCAGCCGTTCACATGAATGGAAGTGAGACGAGAGATAAAAGCCTTTCAATCTTTAGCGAGAAGAAACTAATGCGGACTGCAAGTCAACTGAAAAAATAAAAAGAGTAAGTGAGAGAAAGAGGGGGAGGAGAGAAGAAAAAGAGAGAGCAGGAGATGAGATGAGACAAGGGAATGACAGAATGAAAGGAGGAAAGAAGGTCGGGAAGGAATGTCAAGAAGAGTGTGAATCAAGCAATCAGGAAGGAAGTCTGGATTTCACAGTGTGTTATACTACTGTCGATAATGCACACTGTACTACTACATTATGTACAGATTCTCAAGGAATCCTTAGCTCTCAATGTTAATCTTTACAAAAACAGCCTCCAACCTTCTGACCTCAGGCCTCTGATGATATATTGACCATCAGCTACAAAGGGAATGACAACGGCTATAAGTCAGATTAAAAATAGAAGTGAAACAGGAGCAGGAGAAAAAGAACCATGTCAAGAAAAACAGGATCTTCATCTTCAGTCAGGAATAAAAATCTCTTGATGTCTTTAACAAAAAGGTATGGAGGATGGAAAAGGAGACAAAAAGAAGTGGATGTATAATGAGGAACAAAACCTGGTGAACATTTATGGCGAGTTGTAGTTCTCCAACAAAATGTCCATTCACATTATCCTAAACACACTGCCTCTGCCCGTCTTATAACCCCTAACAAGACAATTCCCATTTTAAATGTAACCTGTCCGCCACAGGGAATCCACATCAATCAATGATTCATCAACAGATCAGTCAATTTCCAACCCCCTCCCGACTGACTCACCCCTGCATGGTGACAACATAGTGACTCAAATTCAACCTCTGCCTCATTCTGTAACAAGGAGACATACAGTTCACCCCAGTAGAAATACAGTCTGGGTGAAAGTTTACTTCCACATCCACTTGTGGTTTACCAGCAGTTTGGTTCAGAGTCCATTGTTTTCCTGTTTTCGTCTGTGGTGAACTAAAATCCTAAAAAACAAAACTAGGGTTTGTTTACAGACTGACAGTGGACTGACACTTCTTGGGTCACCATGTTTTACAGACTACTGTAAATGTTTCCTTTGTGTTATTATTCTGTTTTGACAACAGCAGCTTAAAAAGTCCAATGAGGACAATTTTGCTCCACTGCTGATATGGAAACCCAATTTTGTCAAAGTTACATGCGTGAACCAGTGTGTGTTTTTGAGTCAGCTATGGGTTTCAAATTATTCTTTTATTCTCCCTGAGCTGCTTTACCTGGCCCCATTTGAAAACAATGTTTTTTTCAGCTGTCTTCTGGTGCTGTATGGAGTGTGTTGCACTAAACACGCCAACAAAGCTCTGGTTTTAAACGATTATCTGAATAGAGAAAAACCTTTCCAAAATCCCTTTGTCAAGAAAACTTTATGCAGTTGATTCTGCCTCTCGCTGCCGTGTTCCACTGTGTATTTTGTTGGAAAATTACTGAGGAAAAACAGGTGAATCAAAGGTGAAACTGCATTAAAATTAGCGGTTTGGTGTTGTGAATCCATGCCGAACTGAAGAGTGGTTCATAAGGAATTGAAAAAAGTATTTTACTTTCATTTTTGCATCTCTGTTGATACCTAAGGTAACACTAAATCTCCTTTTTGTAATGGAGTTTGGCGTTAAATAAATGCACTGAACCATCCTTGGATAAAGTAGCAAAGAAGTAAGAAAACATCCATCTTTCTGGCTCTGTTGAGCAGGATCTACCTTTCTACTTACCATATCATAGACGTTTAGGATGATCGGCTCGTTTGCCATCACTGGCATCAGGATTTTCTCCCTCTATGTCCCTTCTTCTTCTGCGGGTCTTTCTCCACCGCACACCCCCTACTCCTTCCCTCGGTGCGAGATCCAAACTCTCGCCCTCCAAAAATAGACCCTACTCCTCCCCTTATTCCTTGCACTTTTACGACAGATGATCAGCTTGATAATTCAGTTTCACAACCAGGTGTAAAAACGTTTGAGTTCCGAGGATATTTTTACCGTCCAACATCTGACTGGCTTTGTCCAAACCCCCCTCCCCACCGTAACGGACCAGCAGCGGCGGCGGACGGATGAGCCACTCGCTTGTCAAAACGAACTGACTTGCTAAACCCGTTCAGCTACCGAGGTCGAAGTGAAAAAGCGGACTTTACACAGGGAATCTTGTCTTCTAGGAGGCGTGTTGCCACGGGAAAATCGCAAATGCATTTTCCCAAACGAATTAATCAGCAAAATGACATAATGCTGAGGTATCAAAACAGAATTTCCTCAGTAGGAATGACTTGCTACTCCCTTATTAGCTAGCTAACGGTAGCCGGAGCTGGCAGGCAGGATGCGACTGGTGGGAGAAAATTGGACGGTGAGAGTGGTCGAGCAGAGCGGTTTGATGACTCCGCGCTCGATTGATCAAACTTGGCGCTCATAGCATTATGGGTGATGTAGTTTTTGAATTACAATGTCTTAAACGAACACCTGAAATACAACCAAAAAGGGGAAACTACACTACGTAGCCAGAAGAATGTGAACCCACTTTTGTTCCCTTTGTTCCAATTAAGGGGAAATGTTATGCTACAACATACAATGATGTTAGAGCTAAAACGATTAGTCCATTACTTAATTAATCAGCCACCGTTTTAATCGATGAATGGTTTGAGTCAAAATGCCAAATAATTCACTGGGTCCAGCTCCTCGCGTGTGAATATTTACTGGTTAACTATTTGTGGTCTACAACAGTAAACTGAATACCGTTGGGTTGTGAGCTGTTGTTTGGGCAAACAAACAATTTGAATAAGTCAACCAGGGCTTTGGGAAACATCTGATACAGTTTTCTGATATAATTGTAATGATCAAACAAATAATCTGCAGATTAATCTAAAATAAGGAGTAATCATTAGTTTGTAGCCATACAGCATTTCAACATGACAGTTTGTGCGTTTACATGCACTTGAGTAACCAGGTTACTCTTTGGTGCCCCTGTGCACCAAACCAGCTTCATTAAGAAATGGTTTTCCCAGTTTGGTGTGGAATAACTTGACTGGCCTGCACTCAACCCCATCCACTACCTCTGTGACAAACTGGAACACTGACTACAATCCAGACCTCATCGCCCAACCTCCCTACTACTCTTGTGGCTGAAGGGGAGCAAATTCCTGCAGCCAGGTTCCTAAATCTTGTGGAAAGCCTGAAAGCAGAGCAGTGGAGGCTGTTATAGCACCAGATTGTTTTGGTATGAGATGTTGAACAATCACATGTGAGTGTAATATTTAGGTGTCCACTTTGTTCCAGTGTCCACATACTTTTGGCTATAGAGTGTACACAAGTTTCCAGAGATTTGAAATGAATAATTAATTAACAAAACAAAGATTTGGAAAAGGTCAGATTAAATAAAATAAAAGCTCAATATCTGTTAAATAAATAGCAGAACATCAGTGCAGCCCAAGAAACCTTCCAGCATCTGAGAGGCACTGCTGCTGCTGAATAAATGTGACCAGAAATCAAGTAATGAATCATTATTATTGCTGCTCATGTTCAAATACAAGACTTTATGATGACTCCAAATTCATGTTATTAGCTTGTCACTCCTGGACATCAGTTTTTTTTACTCTGGATGGGCAGAAGCATTAAGACTTGGTCACCCTTATAATCCATCATGGTCCTTTTCCTCAGTTTTTCCTGCAGAATTTGAAGCAGAGTAGGAATGACAAGTATTACAGTGTTGGCGCTTTGCTGAAACATATAGCAAGAAGTTTCCATTCCATCAGAATCCTTGTTCCTCAGAGCCAAACTCATGAGCCCTCCTGGTTGTTTTCTCCCAGAAGTTCCACGAGCGCCTCCTGGTTGGAGAACTCCTGCAGCGAGGAGTTCATCTCGTCCAGCAGATCCTCTCCCAGCAGGAAGCTCTTGATGTCGTGCACCGTCATGCCGATCCGGTGGTCTGTTATACGGTCCTGGGCAAAGTTGTATGTGCGAATCTTCTCCGATCTGCCTTTGGTGCCAATCTGGATGAGAAGAAAGGAGAGGGGGAGGAAGGAAAATGGGTAAAGTTTTGATATGGAGGTTGATTTATGTTTTAAAATGTGTAAAACATTCAAAAAGTTTCTGTACTCTCTTAGTTTTTCGTATCGCACTGTATGTTCAACCTTTATTTTAAATGCATCCTTTTGGTCTTGCTTCCTTTATTTTGCATTTTTTATTCTTTCCATCTTGTTTTAACAAACAATATACAAAATAACTTCAACATTCAAATGTATGGAGCTTTGTATCTCACCTGTATTTTATATCATACTGTACGTATCTCACCTGTACTTTACGCTGGTTATAGCGTTTGCTGGTCTCCTCCTCGAACTTCATGCCGTACAGTTTTGCTCTCAGAGCCTTCATGGCTTTCTCCCTGTTCTTCAGCTGGGATCGTTCCTGCTGGCACTCTGCAACCACGCCTAACAAACACACACAAGTATTAAAGCACTACTCTTATGTGGACATCCCACTAACTTGTACTCATTTTATAACTCCTTTTAAGAGAAAGACAGACAGCACTAAAACCCTCATGATGTGAAGGAACAGCAGTCTAATAACTAACTAATAAAGAAGACAGCGCCTCTGACAATTTTTGTTCTGAAAGACTGACTCAGATATAGGCTTGGACTTGAGTTCAGACATGGCTTCTGACAATTGTCTGGTGGTATAGAGGGGTTTTATGTAAGTGTGAAAACTTCCTGCATCTATTACCTAAGTTTATAAATACAAAATTATGTTCTTTAAAACCTCAACATTCAGGAAATGTCATGGAAGGAGGAGGAAGTTACATTTCTACTGGTGGAGAAATTTAAAATTAAAAGTCCCAGTTACAAATGGCTTTGTTGTATTAAATGGCCCTTTTTCACACTCGATCAAGTACATTTATTAACAGCACTGTGGTGCCCAGTGTCAGTGGATATATAAGATACCATAAAAAAGTAAAATAAGTCACTCTTTGTCAAGCTTTATAGTGTGTTATGTGTAAAGTAAAAATAAGTCCAACAAATGCTAAAATTGTTTTTCCGTTTGAAGATGGACTATGACTAGACCTGCAACCCATCTGTTACAACACAAAGAGTTTACCTGTTGGCAGATGGACTATTCTGACTGCACTGTCTGTGGTGTTGACATGTTGACCTCCAGCTCCACTCGCTCTCTTGGTGTCTATCCTCAGGTCCTTCGGGTTTATTGTGAAAGAGATCTGACAGGAGCACACAAACACTCATAACTAATTTACATCTAAATTAACGACAGGAGAGCAGAGGAAAAAATCTCTCATACGTGTTACAAAACACTGTATTTTGATAGTAAAATGCTGCACGAGCAGATTGAAATATAAACAATGAAACCTCACAGACCTCCCATCACAACTAACTAACTTTCTCTGCCCATGTGATTTCCCATTGGCCCGCAATTTGGAATAATTTCCATCCAACATCCCATTTGATCTGGAAATGCATCATATTAAGATGCTCTCCAAGTGTGTTTTTACTTGATCAGTAATGATTCCTGTAGAGGCAGCAAGAAGGAAAACAACAGAGATGTTTGTGTGTTTGTGCCATCCATCCATCATATAAAGCTGTACCTCAGTGGGTTGGGGCAGTACAGCCACAGTCATGGTGCTGGTGTGCATTCTGCCCTGCTTTTCAGTCTTGGGAACCCTCTGAACTCGATGAACTCCACCCTCAAACTTCATCCTCTTGTAGCTCTGAGGGCCGCTGATGCTGGCCGAGGCGTGACGTAGTCCCCCTGGTCGTAGGTGAGCAATAAGCACCAATACTAAACTGTTACTGCTAACTGGTGGCAAGACATGGAGTTATTTAAAATGATCATATCAAAAGAGAGAGAGACTTTAACAATGTCTATTTAAGTGTCTGTTTAAATCTTAACCTTACCTCAAAAAAATAAATGTGCAGCTTATTTCTTCATCTCTTTTTCTAAAATCAGGGCATACCTCAGTGGCCACTTCACATGTCTGTGGCATGGGAAGGGCTCCCCCTTGTGTCTGATGGTGTAGTAGTAATAGTTTTAATGTAAAATACAGTAAGGGTTTGCATTTTTTGGTGACATACATGGCTCTATCATCCATCGCTACTTTCAGTTGCTGGTTGAAACACAAAAATGTATCCACTATCACGAGCAAAGAGTCAAAACAACAAAACAACCAGACTAAGGTGAATACATGACCAGGTAATCCTCTCAATTTGTCATGAATTAGACTATAACACAGTTGAGGTGTTTACATGACATTTGCATAAATAGTAATGCATTAAAAGGTCTGTTTGCCTGAAGTAAATAAAGAAAAGGTTTTAAGATGTCAACGAGTATACTGTCGCCACCCCAGTACAATGGAAGTGAAAAATCAAATGTGTGGTAAAATTGTTTGGTATGCTTTGAGTGATACAATAACAAGTGTCTGTGTCCACTGACCTATTTCACTAGTCATGTGCTCCAGGATGTCGAAGGACCAGCCGTGGTGCTGAGCGTAGCCCTGGTACATGTCAAACACCTTCAGAGAAGAGACGGTACAAGTCAGCTACAGAAAATGTTGCTGGTTTTTTTGCTTCATTATGAGCCCTCTCTCCTCACCACTTCTCATATATATATTATATTGCTACTTTCTTGTTCAGTGAAAAGCCCATAATCTCCACAAGAACAGTTTAAAATAATAAATACAATAAGTAAGAACTTCCAGACCTCAGCAGTGAACAGCATGGCCTCCTGACCCCCGATACCGGCTGTAACCTCCAGGACGAGGTCGCTCAGATCTGCCTGCTCCTCAGGGATCAACAGATCCAGGATCTGATTGATGAAGCAAGTTGATTTGACAGAAAGGTAAACAAGATGTGATGTGTGAAGAATTGAATATCTGAATATCGCAAAAATTTAATGATTTGCCTACCTTTTGTCTAAACTCTTGAATATCTTGCAAACAGCCTTCTCTTTCCAGCTCCGCCAGTTCTCGCAGGGCTGGGTCTTCATCTTTGAGGAAAAATATAAACATGAAACCAGAGTTGTCCAGTGTTTTTATACATATATTTATACTATATCAATTTGTGTACCGCCAGAAATTTTGCCAAAATGTTTATACTGTAGTATCTATCGCTCTAATATATAGATTGTACTGGACTGCTTTGTTTTTGTCAGGTATATAAATCATTGGATTAGCCTAAAGCAGTTACAAAACTGTCTACTGTCTATAAATCAAGTTGTGGCTTAATAATTAGAGATAATCCACCAAATACCCTTATTCAAACTATTTCTTGTCTTTGTGTGGCAGCAGCAGAGCAGTCTCACCTTTCAGGAGCGCCTCTGTTTCAGCAATCTCTTTTTGTTTGGTGTCCAGCTCTCTGATGCTCTGGATAAGAGGATCCAGCAAAGACACTTTGGTCCTCTTGGCCCTCAGTTCCTCCTCACTGCACTGCTCCTCCATCACGCTGCTGTTGACTGCTCGCAAACATTCACTGTACTCTGCCTCCATCTTCTTCAGGTATTCCTGCAGAGACCTCTTGGCAAAAAGCTCATCCACCGACAGTAACTTGGCCACCATCGATGGTGTACCGGTGTGAAGAGTTCTTGTAGTTCTGACACAGTGATTATTGCCGTGTTCATGAAATCTAACAGTTTGGCTGATGACATTTGGTGATTTTTGAAAACGCGGTATCCACAGACTAAAGACACACTCCTTTCCTCTGTGAAGAAGGTTTACGGACCTTCTGTAAGCCATTGTATTTTCAGATTTGTTTGGAAGAGTCACTGTGCAGCAGAACAAACAGACAAAACAAACTTTGGCAAATGCTTCTCTTTAGTCCGGAAGGAACATTCGGCCAAATTTCAGTCAAAAATCTTGTGGTTTTAAATGTTTATATTTCTAACAGAAATATTGCCTCTACAATTGCTATATTAAGATATATTGCATCTAACGAAGGCATTCTTAAATTCGGCGTGCATGTGCGTGACAAGCAGTGCTTTATTTTGATAACATTTATAGTTTTGTAATAGGTTCACGTCGCCAACAACCACAACTGGTGGTGTACGGTATTTCTACGGAACCACAACCCAACCTGAAAATTTAATTTGGAATTTAAAAAGCCTGTGAAATAAGTGGACTGCCAGCCTGTGTTGTTGCGATTAATGGCTGGATTTCAACCTACAAAACAATATAAGAGCATTTGACAAGGAAAACAACCCACAATGTGATCTTAAAATCAAATAACAAACGGTCGAATAACTCTGTTGGGTTTTTCCTGTTATCGGAAACATCGGTGTGGCTATAACGAAACAGGTTTCAGTCATAAATTGCCTAAAAACTGTCTACCAACTGGTTGTTAATGCTTGTTATGAAGATATCGTTCATTTACCACCTTGCTGTAGGGCGCAGACATATTGAATGTGCCACGCATGCGCAGAGGACCACACATCTTCTTCTGCAGACAAAATTACAGCAGGATACAGATTGGTCCAACACATGATTATTCCACTTTCCAATAAAATAAAAAGCACCCTCAGACTCAGATAGTTGAATATAAGCAAATGCTGAAATGAAGATACATTTAAAAAAAGATAGGGACGTAAATTATATTGTAGAGATTTATTTAATGAATTTACAGAGAATCATTTGCAGGGTGTATGGCTCCTATTTCATGGCCAGATGAGTATGTGTGCACTGTGTATAATTCCCTTACCTTCAAATATCTAGACCAAGTGCAAACCTTATATTTCATCTATAACCTTTACAACCTGCCATAGGTTTGTTTGTGTGTACACTTGTTTTTGGTAATTTCATATAAACACAATTTAATTTAAGAATATGCACAATGTAAGCACAATGCCAACAAAGAATAAAGATCTTACCACTAGGTTTGGACTCAGAGCCCCTCACCTGAGACTTTCAGGTATAGTTGCCCACTTTGCCGGTGCTGTCCTAGCTGTAATTGAAATGACTGTGTGGAAGTGTAAATTCGACTTTGAATTGAAATTAGGATTGACACTGGGATCATCATTTAATTAGCATTATGCTCTCCAGTTTGCTAAAATGTTAAGCATCAGGGCTCAGAAGATGCCCCCTCCCCACCCATACATACAACTTCCCGCTTTCTGTGTCTCTGTTTCTGTCTATTACTGCTTCAAATAGTTTTCTCATTTCCCCTTTCAGCTGTGCTTCTTTGTCTATTTGTTGTACATTGAACAGCAACATACTGAAAACACCCTTATAAAGTTTGGTTATGACTTGGGTGAGGATTTGTGCCTCTTTGTTGGCTTTGCCTGTAATGCACAATAAAGACCATACAATTAAAGTGAAACAAATGAGGTACTGTATCCAAACCAAATCACCACATTCCCCAACTTCTCCCCTGTCTGGTTTCAATGAAAGAGCCACTTCACACATTCCAGGCAGGGGTGTGAACTGAACTGTCCTGTGAATGCCCAGTGTGTTTTTTTTTAACTGTGGGATTCCTGACAGAATTGAAAAAAGGATTTTAGTCTCTTACAGTCTCATCTTTTGTGTTGGCCATACACAATTACCTGAGTTACTGGTACACCAATAAGACTAAATGACCTTCTTGGATTCTAGTGTCTGCTGAACAGTGTGATGCAACCTGAAACAGGGCTTCATGGGAAAATTTTGTTTTTTTTCTTGCATGACACGTTTCACATCTGTGAAATACCATACATTCTTTATCATCTACATCAAAGCAACTTATTATTGTATATATTTCTGGTTTTTCAGAGACTTAAAGAACACGTTGAGGCAACATGTTACAGTTTTTTTAACTTCACAATACAATATTTACACTGTTAAACCTAGTTAAGGACAGCTAAACAATGACCTGAAATTTGCTATAAAGAGCCATAAAGCAGAGGGAAGCAGATTCCAAAGATAATTCTCTGTAGGTTCATCACTACAAGTAACCCCATACACATCACTCTAACTGACTGTGGAGAGGCCGTTATCATCCATGTTTCACGTCGGATGGAAAATACCAGTGGGACCACGTCGACTGCGCGCTGACGTCTCTACACCAACATGTTCATATCCCAGCTCCCATTGGTTGATGGTTTAAAGGGACAAACACCCGCTTCGCTGCGATTGGTTTGCGCCATTTGTGCACGGATTTCAAATAAGAAGCAGCAACTGGCGGATTTTCATTTGAGGAGCATTTAATCTGGGTAGAGCGGGTGTCAGCCGAAAGTTAGCTCAGCGGCTAAACGGAGGGAAACAAGAGTCTGCTTTGGATAACGATATCCACAAACGTAAGGTAAGAGACTTCACTTAATATACCCCATCCTCCAAACAACTGATTTTAATCGACAAGTATTATGATGTTCTGTCTGCAGCGTTAGCTAGCCGGGGTACTAGCTGGGTTAGTTAGCTGTTAGTCGTACAACTGTCTTGGGGATTTAAATGTCAACCAACAATAAGAACAGAAACTAGATGGGACTAGACTGGATTTCAGAGTATATTTAGCGTTAGTACTAATAGTTCTGTATGTAGTTGCATAAGAACTGGCAAACTAAGTTGGCTATCTTTAGGTACAAGCTACTTCCCCCCACTACCCACTGTACGCGCGTAACGTTAATTGCAGGTCAGTAACGTTAACTGTGGCTATTATCATGGAGTATTCACCTGTTAATGTAGCTACAACAGATCATATCACAAGATTAATTTTAACTAAAAAGCACTTAATATAGCTATGCATTTAAAGACCGCAAACCGATGTCGCCTGGCTGAGTATCTTCACGTCACTGCTACATTTCCGCCAAATCTACATCGCGCCAAAATCGATTAAACGTTTGAAAAATATTTGGCGGAAGAGTTTTTAACTATATCCAAAGTTTATGTTAACAGCTTAATAACAATATAGTCATAAGTTATCGCTTTCTTTCATGTCGGGCAACTCACCAGTTACCTTTTGATTGATTAGAGATAAGCTAGCTAGCTAAATTGGCTTGTATGAGAGATGCCATGCTGCTTGGCAGGTTTGGTTGTCACATTCAGTATTTAAAACCTAACGTAACCTCCCGATTTGTCTCCTTTGTCCAGAAATCTGCATACTGCACAGTGTTTATGTTTCACTGTAAGAAAGTCATCATGAAATGCCCTCGCTACGAGGCTACCAGAGCCAACAATATGGAGAAAAGCTCTGCTGCAGAATCCAAGGTGCTTCACCTCAAAGCTTCGCCAGTGAAAGAGCCCAACCCCATCAAACCTCAGTGTCCACCTGCAGGAGTGACTACAGTGTTGTTCTCTCTCAACAACAACACCAAAGCAGTCCACAATAAGGAGAACAGCACCAGCAGGGAGCATGATAGGACTCTGGATGAAGGGTTTGAGGACAGTGGCTATCTGTCTCTGCACAACAGTCAGATTGATGATCACCATGGGGATGAAGAGGATGACCACGTCCAGGGAAAATCCACAGCAATCCTGCTTCCTTCTGCTGCTTCTACATGTCAAGAAAAGACAATATCACCAAAGAAGTCTCCCTCCAAATGTCAAGGGAGGACAAACTCCAGCCGTCCAGTGTCTCAAGTGGCCACTCCCGTGGGTGGTCCTAGGAGGAGAAACACGACATACTCGCTGTCATCCACCCCATCCGACCCCAACCTGCCTATACTGAATTTCCAGCGGGCTGTGTGTGAAGAGCTTGCCAAAAGCTATCGGAAGAATAAGCGGTAGGATTACTTTCTCATATTGTGAATTTATAGCTGGCAGCAAAGGCTTTTTGTTCCTCCTGTTGTAAAATAGTTGCATGTGCACACATATCACTTCTTGGTCGCTATCAATGGAACATATTTCTGCCTGTGGGATATCTTGGCAATAGCAAAATTGTAAAAGGTAGGGAGAACTGTGAAACCATATTAAGTTGGGACAGAAAACCTAACCACACACATCCACTATTTCCCTTGTAAAATGTTAACAAATCCTACCAGAATCAACTGGCAGACATGAGGTCTCATTTCACTCGAAAACTCTCAGGGCAGTGCCACAACCAAATTCAAGTTTGATTCCTTGTTTCAGTTGTATTAAATACTTGACTGTAAAATGTTTAGGGAAGTACAATTGTTTTCCTGTGTCTCAGGTATGACTGGAGCATCGTCACAAAGGTAGCAGAGGATCATCTTTTGGATCGGGTGATCGGAGGCCAGATGGGCCGGGAGTACGTCGATGTGTTTTCATCTCTGCTCTCCAGGAACATGAGAAGCATCCTTACCAACATCCTGGCCCTGCTGGGAGACATGGACCTCATTAGGTAAACTACAAATGCTTTACTATGAGAAGAGAGGGTTCATAATCACAAGGGATGACCAATGTGTAATTTTCATTCTGTTTCAAGGGCGTTAAAGGTGGCGAGTTGTGTTTTGTCCGTCTGCTTAAAGGTTTAGTAAATTGAGGACATTTAATGTGTCAGAAATGTCAAGGTCTGTATTCATCGTGTGTTCAACTTTTCTCACCTCGCAGCTGTAAGAAAGTGAGCAGGACATGGAGGAGGATCATCTGTGAGGATACAGCATCTCTGAGCAGATGTGAAAGAGCCGAGCAGGCATTCAGGGTGAGGAAACGTACACAAACCCACACAAGTGTACTTGCTTTAAAGAAACATATGCTGAGTTGTAGAATAGTGGAATTCTTGTCACGCATTAAACACTTAACATCTTACCAGCACCACACCCTTCATACATACAGAGGAGACAGAATGTGTCTGCTCTTTACTTGCCTGTTTTTAAGCAGTGCCAACATTAACTTAATTTAATCCTGCTGGGAATTTGACTATTAGAGCAGCAAAATAACAGCATACCACAATGACAATTGGTACAAAAATGTTACCCTAACATTTCAGCACAAGAATATACTAAATGGTAATATGAAATGAATCACAGCTTTAAGAATATGTCAATGAGGAAAATCCTCAGTATCCATATGTATACAGTACTTTACAACTAAAATGAAGGCAAAGGACGGGATAAAGTCACAAAACTGTATGTGAAGTTAAAGGATGTGCAGGCATACTTTGTTAAAAAGCTTTGAAATACTAAATGTGTGTCTGAAACAGATCAACAGGTGTCTTCACGCTCTAATGTGTTCCCCTTTTTAATTTTTTTTAGGAGTCAAGGAGCTCTCTGAGACAAAGCGGTTGCGGTTTGACAAGAGATGTGGCTGTGTCCAGGGTGGTGCTGTCCTGCATGCAGACCCTGGCCTCCTCAAGCACCCCATCATCTTCACCCTCCTCTTCATCATCCACCCCGAGCTGCAGGGTCACCAGGCGGACGGCCGGCACGCCCAACTCCCAATGTACACGCTTCAAAGAATACATGCAGGTGAGCATTCGAGTATAAATTAGGGCTGCAGTTAATGATTATTATAACTGATTTTAATCTGCTACAAATCTGATTAGTTTATCAATTTATTACTCGACTGATGGTTGCAGCCCTAATATAAAGGCATACTAGGAGAGTCGCACAGTGAAACCTGCTAATAGGAGCTGTGGTGCATACAATGGCGATTTATGCTATGGAAAATGCTTCGATGTACATTTTATTCTTTGGACTTTAACAAACGTGCATGTGTTTTGTTCTTTTGTTCAGGCCGCCAGCAGTCTGAAGCAGCACGAGTCTCTGCGTCCCTGCAAGCTTTGTGGCTCACCGGCGACACATTTGGCCGAGGCCCAGAGGGCCACATGCACGCGCCTCAGCTGTCTCTTCGACTTTTGCACCCACTGCCAGGATGCCTTCCACGGCTCGACCCCCTGCAGAGTGGTGCATCCCCGGTCCAAGACGACCCTGATCATCCCAGGCAGCGCTCGCAGCAAGAAGAATGTCAGGCGCCTGTGATGGCCCTTTATTGAGGTTTTATTCACTGACTGTTTTAACTGGGTGGGTCTTCTTTCTCTGGACTTGCAGCGTTTCCATTGGCTCCCTCCAAAGCTCGGACTGCTGGAAACGTTTTCACAATCTCAGCTCTGTTACACCTGGCTCTGCCTTACTGAATCATCTGACAGAAGCACTTGTTTAAAACATTACTGGAACAATCAACCAGAGAGTGTCATCTGGCTAAAACTGTTGTCGTCTGTGAGCGACAAACACCTGATGCCAAAAAAAGAAGAAATGCACACTGATATGCTTTAAATTGTACAGTTTTAAAATGAAATGGATGTATGTGTATATATTGTCACATTTTAAATAGTTTTTTATGTTTTTTTTAAATAAACATTGATCCTCAGGAGGTCTTTAAATGTTCATATTTACTGTATTTGTATTTCCTGTAAATAGATGTTTCATAAAACTTATCTTGTGTTATTGTGGTTCTTCAACGGTACATTTACCCCAGAGCTGACTGCTGGCTCAACTTCAGTTTGCATTGAAAATAGCTTCTGCATCAATCAGTCACTTTAGTCAATACATGAAGATGAGTATACCACACAGCTTACCATAAGAGATGACAGATCTCTTTAGTGAGTACAGTTTTTAAAATACTTTTATGTTTTCAGAAATGAAGGCACAGATTCACAGTTTGGTTGCTGTCATTTTGTAAACAAACACTGTCATATTTCAAATCATCCCATATGACCTCCAACCCTTTAACGGTGTGTAAACAAGTTTTAACAGACAATATGTCACCAGATATCCCATTTTAAAGTCTGTATGAAAGTAAAGGTTTTGCTCTCCCAGACATCAAAGAGTCCCTTTATTTAACAAGAAGTTAGTTCCTCACATACCTGGTGACTTTTCCATAGCATTTTTAATGGTTTGGATGTTATATAACCACAAATAACTTAAGGTTATTTACTACTTACTTGAATTATCTGTATCTGTTTACAGGTTTTCTCCACTGCCTTGGAGACTGAAAATGTAGTGATGAAAACTTCTCACACAGTTCTTTCACACAAATATTCTACAGGAAATGTGGTTCGCAAAACATTTCGCTTTTCAGTCTTATTCCTAATGAAGAGAAATCTGTTTCTGCTGTGTGAGAATATACAGAGGTATAAAATAAAATAATATAATCCTTTATTAATCCCTCAGCTGGGAAAATTGTTACAGCAGCATACAGGATAGAGCAATAAGTAGAAAATCAAGATATAATACATAAAAACAATAAAGAGCAACTAAAACTAAAAAACAACTATAATTTACAAATTTACAAGTTCACAGAACGAAAGAAATAAAGGTAAAGGGATTATACTCTATTGCACATAGAACTTGTGAAGTCACATAGGGACACACCGGGTTTGTTAAAAAGTAGAGGCAAAGAGAGTATGATCATCAGCTGTGAAGTGAGTGTGTGTAGCTGGGAAAGCCTGTGTTCTTTGTTACAGTGTTGGACAATGTGAGGCTCCATCAGACTGCAGTGCAGCAGTTCAGGACTCATCCAGCAGAACCTACGGTCTCTCTACTTCAGTGAAAGCAAGACTTTTCTTTTCAGTGTGGCGTTTTACAAACTCAAGTCTCACGGTCGTGGTCTCTGATAGCATCGCTGTAGTCACGCCAAGGCTGCATTTGTCAAAAGCTGTACAACACAGTCCTTGGGTCAGAGTATCTCGCACGTCAGCCCCAGTAATGTTCTGATTTTCTTCACCAGAGGGCAGCATTGTTTCCTCCCTCTCAAGCTCCTCATCTCTGTATTAACTGTCTCTCACCGCTGTGGCTCTCTTGTTTTCTATCTCACAACCTATTTCTGAAAAGTGCTGCATATTACAATACAATAATAAACAAATATTTTTGTCAAGTTAATTAAATTTATTATATCCTTAGGAATTATTGTTATATATTGGTGTCTGAAAACAAATATTGGGGGTTTGAAAAACAGTGATATGATAATAAATAGGTCATATTGGTTCTGCTGGTTTTCCATCATACTTTCATATTTATGAAAAAAAATGATATTAAAAAGTTTTGCAGAAACCCTGCTCGGCCTCTGCTGCATCGATTTTGGTCATTCTTTCTGTAAATGTGTCTCTTGTGAACCCCCCCAACTTTACAGAAGTGCAAAACTAAATAGCTGGAACACTTTTAATGTTTTACAAATAGATTATTACAAACAAAGAGGAACTTCTCCTCCAGTAAATCTTGACACAAAAGTCTGGAAATTAAATGTTAGCGTGATGTCAGTCCCTGACGTTTTCAAGCCTAAAAGTTTTTCACATTATGTTTGATGTATCACCCTCTTATTATAATAGTTGTCATGCACTCACAGAGTGCTTTTGATGTACTTTATGATGATGCATAATGCCTTATGAGTGGCACTTGAGGTTATGAGTTTGCTTTGATTTTGAGGGAGAGAAAAGAAAAAAACCTTCGCATGATAAAATCATTTTTCATCACTTAGAATCTGACCTGGAGCTCTGGGAAACACTAAATCAAAACAAAACAAAAAAATCATCCCAGAATATTCCCTTCAAAAAGAAGTTTGCTTGAATCACTCATGACTTGTTTAGAAGAGCCATGAAGCTGCGAATAGCATCACTGACATTAGATAGTTACCTCTGACATTTGCAGGATGACCCATTTGTCTCTTGTCTCTCTCTCTCTTACAGCTGAGTTGCTGTGCATGTATGTGTGTGTGTGTGTCTGTGTGTGTGTGTGTGTGTGTGTGTGTGTGTTTTGTTGGGATGACGCATATAAACATCACTCAACTTTCATTCATGTGTCAGCTCTTGTTCAGCTGGATGTATCACTCCAGGTGTGGGCTTGTCAGAGCTCACCATAAAGCACCGTATGACACAATGTTTATAGTGGTATGATGGTATGTCTTTACTTTATATGGGCTGTGGTCGGTATTTTCACCTGTTTAATGAGTTTCATTTCTTTCAGGTGAAAAATGTTTCTACCAGGACAAGCATACATTTCCCTTAAAAGTTTTGCTTTAGAAAAATAGGACCTTGTTTATGTGCCTGTGTGATGTTTAACCCTTCTTGTGAAATAGGTACAGTTATGATGTCAACCGAACCACTGGGCAGTTCTGACAAGATAAGTTCCTGAACACACAGACACAACTTTATTGATGCAAATCATTTAGAAAAACTTTTCAATGGCCTGCACCAAGAACGTTGCTTGTCAGTGATCTCTGTCAGATCTCACCTTTTTATCTTGTCACATTTCTGAGAGGAACAAGACTGATAAGATTTATCACCAGAAACCCGGAGACTCACCACAGTTTGAATTTTGTCCTAAAGACGATCTCTTTTCAAAGGGAAGACATGTATTTGGGACACATCTCTCAGCTGGTTTCTCTGGGAGAATGCATGCCTGTCTTAAAGGAACAGTTAGACATTTTGCTCAATATGAAGCTGGAGCCAGCCCCAGTTAGCTTAGCCTCGCCTAAAGACTAAAAGCAGGAACAAACAGCTAGCCTGGCTCCGTCCAGAGGCAACAAAATCCACGTTGAGGCTAACTAATTAACAAGTTATATCTTGTTAGTTTAATGCTTACAAAAACCAAAGAGTAAATACTTTGCATTATGTGTTGGACTATATCTCGGCCAGGCTGGTTGTCTGGGAACCTGGCGGTGTCGACAAAACTCCAGAAGGAAAGTGAATGAGTGTGTTTCCCAAAATGTCAAGCTATTTTTTTATTACGAGCCTGACTGATACATCAGCATGTCCAATATTGTCAGCCAGTTTTAAATATATCGGTGTATATGTCAGTTTAGAGACAGTGTCGTTATTACATAGTTTGTCCACCAGAGCTTTAATTTTCAACTGGTAAAATGTCCTGCTCAGTGCATATTGTGGTCGCGGTTATTCAATGATATTCTTGTACTGTATAGGCAACTCTCAAAGGCAACTTACTACATGTTCAAATGTAAAGCCACTCATAGAGTACAGTACGCTTTGTTGGCTTAAAAGTAACACAAGTCTGTTGCCCGAAGAAGAGACACAGATGTGTGGATATAAATGCAGCAGCTGTACACCGAACATGTAAGAAAATGTCCTGATGATGGAACTAAATGGACTATTTAGTAAGACGTCAGAGCTGCTGATGTCTCTGTGGTGGCAGCTGCTGATTAATCCGTGCTGTGGCCTTTCACTCCCTCAGCGACTCAGGGTCATTTATCTGGCAGATTTATTGATCGGCTGCTGCACCGAGACACATCCCCAACACAATCAGACCTGCTGCTAATTGCAAAAGTCATTAGAGCTGGCTGCCACATCTGCGTGTTTGTGTGAGTGTGTTAATAAACAGGTGTTGACTTGAACATAAATGCAGGTTTGTCACTGAAGCCTCCTGTTGAGCTGTTGTTGCCATTTAGAGCAACATTTCAAGTTATTGCACAAAATGCAGAATATTTCCTCATCTATATTTAAATATTGAAATGAAAGGCAACAAAATGTGTGTTTGTTTGTTTTTTTTACATTATTTTGTCTTTCTTTTCCCCATCAGCCCTCGTTCTCTCTTCTTTTCTGCCACTATTCTTAGTGTTTTATCTGCTCATCCTTTAAAGTTCACTCTTTTTATGTTTTTTTTTTGCATTAACAGCTCATTTCAGCCCAAGGATAGAGGAGAGGGGTTGGTGTATGACGGGGCAACATCCGGACCACGTGAGCTATGTGTGTGTGTGTGTGTGTTTTTCAGGTTGATGATCTTGATGCGCAGTGACTTCCACATGTCAATCGTCTGTATGTCACCAAAGTTGAACTGTAAAAGCCCTGAAACGAAGCTGTCACTCGAGCGCCTTCAGGGTAATGAGAATTAAGCAGGAAGTGAATCAAGTCCTCAGACTGAGGCTGCATCCAGCTTCATGTTCATACATTTAAGAGGGATTGTTTGATTTGGGGGCAATTTTTCCAACAAGATTAGAAAACCTCGTGTATTCCTGTCTTTTGTGAGCAGTTTGAAGGAATGTTAAACGATGACTGCTTAGCACAGACACGGGATTTCAATGGGAAATTATTTGGAAACATTTAAAAAAAACAGTACTTTTCAGGTGCAGTAACTTTTGTTACAGCACAAAATCCAGGATAATCCACTTTATTTCAACTCTGGTTTTATTTTGTTGGTTTGGCCTTCGTTTTGGGGAACCTGGTGGGTTAATCCATCCCTGGCTGTAGGTCAAAGTTGAACCGCTGCTAAATGGACCTTGTGGTGAGACTGTGGTTTTCTCAGCGAATATTATAAGAGCTTTTATTTCTTTGTGTGATTCAGGATTTTGCACACAAACTTGAATCAGAATCAGAATCAGAATCAGAAATACTTTATTGATCCCTGGGGGGAAATTATACAGACTGACTGCTCAGAATCTGCACTCATAACAGTGCTGCTTACTTATTTTTGTCTTGTGAGTGATAAGTGATGCTTACATATATATAAATATGGGTGTCTGCAGCAGACGTACTTGATTCTTTCAACACACACACACACACACACACACACACACACACACAGGGTGCTTGGGGTTAAAAGCTGCATCCCTCTCTCTCTCTGTCTCTGTCTATTTTTACTCTGTTTGGTCCATTAAGATCAGCAGTGATGAGAGTTAATGAGTGAAGCCTCTCCACAAAGCAGGCAGCAATCACAAATGTCCAGGAGAGTGAACACACACACACACACTCACACACACACACACACACACACACACAAAGATGTGTACACACACCTTCCATACTTACACAAAAACACACACATACTGGAGTTTTTTTTTTTCTGATGACAAACCTGCCTCACTCTGGGACAATCGATGAAATGTGAACACACAAGGACACACACACATGCACAAAAACATAAGCACGCACTTTTAATGTGTTTAAAAACATAAAATACACTGTATACATTAGAGCAAAAGTTACAGTAAACATACCCACTCGTACAGGATGGCTGACTGGATCAAAATCTGTGCTTTGTTTTGGAACAATTCACTAAATGCAGCTTTCCATTTAATTTCATAATGTTCATGAAACATATAACGTTTAACACTGTAAACTTACTGTAATGATGTATGGGTGTACTTTATTAATTTTGTTTTGCTTTCCAGTTTTTGAATTCAGGTATATACTTGGTAACGCTTTATTTTACGAGTCTGTAATAGCATCCATGTCCCCCTCAGGAAGAACTGTAATAACTTTGATGATCCTCTAACTTTTCACTTAGCACCACCATTAGATCAAACTTTTACTTTGTTCAACACTTTGGTTTAAGAGCAACTTCCTGCAAAACCCATCAGCCTCAGTTTTACTTTGTGTTTAGCGCTTATTAGCAAACGTTAGCATGCTAACACGCTAATCTATGATGGCGAACATCGTAAACATTGTCATTGTGAGCATGTTAGCAAGTTGACGTCAGCATTTAGCTTAAAGCACCTCTGTGGTTAAATACAGCTTCACAGTAGACTCTCGTTTTACCACACGTGAAATCAAACCATCTGATAGCAAACGGCGAAATCGATGTGAGCTAATGCTGAATCAGCAAAGTCCTTCAAAAGTCTGTCATCCACACAGAGCGACACCTTGGCTTCTGATTATAAGATTGTCTGATCTGGGTCCTGCCCCGCAGAACATTGCTTATGACATTTATGAGTCAAATATCCGCTGCCATTTTGACACTTGTAAACAAAGTGAGTCACAACAGAGAGAGCGAGCAATTACATTTTAACTTAACACCAGAATTTAGTCATTTGGAGGAAACCCTGGTCGTATGAAATCTGATGAATTTTATGAAAATACTGTTTTCCATTTGTTTGTTTAATTTTGTGACTTTGTTGTAAAAATGATTGGAGATAGTAATGAAGAGCATCACTGAACTGAGAAGTAGTATAAGGTGTTAATAGAAAAGAAAAGAATAAAAGAATACTTGCAATATCGGCTGAACAGGGTCTTTGATGCTGAACTTTAGTGTTATCTAAATCATTTACATATCTGTTGTGAAGCTCTGATTTCTGTAGCATATTTACAGTCAAGCCTCCTCATTTATGAACAACAAAGCTTCATGTTAATCTTCAAGCTTGTTTAAAAGGGTAAATAAATGATGGATTAATTTGCAAATCTTTCGAAACAGCAGCTATAAAAATAAAATAAAATACTGCAGCTGTAACACTCATTGCCTGCAGGTGGCGTTAATGTTAACAATGTAGCTATATTACTTTCTTTGCCAGTAGCCACTCTTCCTTCCTATAGGTGGCGCAGGTTGTCATGTGTGGAACTGATCTCACAATGACCAAAGAGCTCCATCTTGTGGAAAATCTGCAGCCCGCTAAACAAGAGTGCGTGAGTTTGTGACACAAGCCATGAGGTGCGTCACATCTAAGAAGCAAACTTCCTTTGATGAAGGAAAGAAACCGGAGTATTAGAGCTGGAAACTGGAAAGCTTTCATGAACTGCAAATAGGCTGAATCACTATTATGTTATTGCAGATAAGATGGTGAGCATCAAAACAGACATTTAAACTTTGCATTTAGGCTTGTGGGGTCCAGTAAAGTGAAATCCTCCTGAGATGACACAGCCAGGAAGCTTTCAAAGAGAGAAAATAAGAAACCCTTTTTTAATGTCACAAAGTTGTGAAGAACAGAGCAGAAATGAACCGTCCATTTGCACTTCAACTTCTTTCATCACCTGTCTCTGGTAAACATTTCCTCCTACAGTGGGAGCCATTACGAAGCAGAGCTGTGGAAACTCACAGTTGGAGGATGAGAAGTCTGCTAATGGTGTGAAGCATGACAACATGACTGAGAGTACTGCATGGGTACTTTCAAACCTTTAGACAATCACACAACCCCTTTAGACACGACACAAGTATCCATTAGCAGTAACCAATGTGACCTACTAAAACTGTGAAGGCCGGCTGAACAGGAATTAAAGGTGCAATAGTACATTGAAGGCTACAATGTGATTATATATAATAAAATGTGCATATTGTGATCCATGTTGTTAAACACAGCTGCACCACAGAGAAGGATTTTCACTGGCTACAGAGTTTGTGGTTGCTCATGTGTGCAGTCAAGAATGAAGAGGGTATAAGCACAGACAACATCCCAGCTGCCTAATAGCTATTTACCATTAGCGCTGTTTTCTGTTTTGTGGATATACTGATTGTATCGACTGTTTTGCTACAAATCATATTGTATTGAAGTAAAGCCCGGGTTTATGCCTAATAGGACAAAATCTTTTCAGGATAATATTCAATATTTTTGTTATTGTCAACAAATCCCATTAAAAGACAAAAATCAACAATGCCCTAGTCTCTCAAAACCTTTGGACTTCCCTAACTTGTATACTTTAATTTTCATAAAAGGCAGTTAGATCTTAAAACACATGGGCACTGCTGTTTTTAGTAGATGTTACTCAAACAGGAGAAAAGTGCATTTGTTGGGGACTATCTTCACTCATGGATCAATACACATTTTGTGCACTAGTGAGTATTCACTAAGGCAGGGTGGTGTATGTGGGGTTCACCCTTAGTTATTGTTTATCTTTTCATGGAATTTGTTGATAATATTATAATAAGACAAACATAGAAAGCACAAGACGTATCCTTTAATTGGAACAACACAGATTCAGTTTCCAACTTTTTTTTCTTCATTTGTAAAGTTTTCTCCAGCTCTAACTCAGAGCTGACCGTAACTTTGAACAATTTTTGTTCAGTTGCTTAATCTTAACCATCACCAAACCAAATGACCAAAGTTTCTTTCATAGTGCATGCATTTTTCAGTACATAAACCTCTTGAGAGAGGAAAAACAACTCTTTCTGGACTCAGTTTCTCATCAGTGGAAATGACAACCTGAAGAGAAATACACAGAGAGATGGTGTGAGATGTAGGGAGGGAGAAACACATCTGTTGACTAACCTGTGAACACTTCCTTATGTTGTTCTGAAGGAGCAGCATGTAGTATCACAATCTTGCTGCAATCATTTTTGTCTCCACTCTCCAGCTGATTTGAGCTTCCCTTTAAAGCTGGCAGATTTGACAGTAGCTGACATAGATGAACCTCACAACAATTGATTTAAAACAAGAAAACATTTGCAAAAAAGAAAAAAGGTACAAAACTGTGTACAAACTAAGCCAATATCCAACTGCCGCAAAGTGTCGCTGTCCATGGTGCTGAAGTCCTCCTGCTGTCCATTCAGAGTCACATAATCGCTTTGTTGTGTTTGCCTACTGCTCATTTCTTCTTCTCCTTTACTATTTCGTGTCTCCTATCACTCCTAAGGGAGTAAAAGAATGACACAGTAGTGAACAGAATTGGGAAAGTGTTTTGCTTGGGCATACGTTTCCCTCCATGCGGCGATCACAAAAAAGTTTACTCAAATCTTCCTTGTTTTTGAATTGGAAACAGCATGACAAAGAATCTAAATGTGCAATAAATGAGGAAACTGTTGTAAAAGACATATGAAGCACATAACAGCCATTTGTAACACTAGTCCTTTACACTTACTGGGACAGCTAGCAAGATGGCGGCACTTAAATTAGCTTCTGGGTCAACAAGGAAAGAGGGAGGCGCTCAGTGTGTTCCCAGTGTTTTCATGTCAGTGTTACTGAACTTCATGCACACACCTATGGGGAAGAAGTGAAGGTCACTTGCTGCTTTGTACTCATATATGTCAACAAATAAATATACATTGCAGTTGGTGGGTTTGTATAATATAGGAATTTAAATGCTATTTTTCACCTAAAAAAGAATGACGTTTTGGGGAAAACACTCAATCCTGTAAATGTTTGGAAGCTTTCAAGTAGGAAAACTGTCAAAAGCACCAAATATCAACCACAAGCAGCTTAAATTCTACATGTATTATCTTTCAAAAAACGTAAATTGATCAAACTCATGCCCTAAAACTCCAATCGTCAAACAATCAGCCAGACGAAAGACTCAGCTTTGAAAAATAAAACAATATCTTTTATTTGGTGAGTGGTGTACATCACTATATGCGCTAAAGGCAGGTCTATGCTCAGTTATAACGTCTTTGCTCTACATATTGAATAGTATAAAGTGATTATATGCATCTGTGTCCATTCAAAATGTTTTCCTCCTCCTCTTGTTTCCGTTTCTCCTTCAAATGACCACGTTTGGATTCTCTAAAACAATTCAGCCAGCATTTAGATCATGATTGCACCATTGAAAATTGATGCGACAACTGTCAATTTGAATGTATCAGTATTTCATTATAATTCTTTTGCAACTTTTGTTCTGTTAAAGGTAAACCAATGGTGAAAGTTGATGGAACAATTGTTTAGCTAAAATTGATCAGAATCCAATTAGACAGATGTTCAATTTAATGGAAAAATGTTTCACTTAAAACTTAAGAGATAGTAGATACACTGAAAACATAATTATAAATAAGTAAAAATGCTGTTCCATTGACGTTCAACAGGTCAAATGTTTAGTTGAGGGGATAAATATTTCCATTGAAAGTTAATAGAACAACAAAATGTGACAAATATTCCATTGAAATTTTAATAAAGCAGTGATTTCACCAAAAGCTAATGGTGCTAGTGTTCCATTGAAGATTAATTGTGGAAGTGCTCCATTGAAGGTTCATAGAACTATTGATTAGTGAAAATGGTCAGAATTTAATCACACAAATGTTCCATTCAAAGTTAATTGGACAAAAGTTACACTTAAAGCTAAAGTGACAATAGATTCACTGAAAATCAAACCCAAATTCTGCCTCTATTGAAAGTAAATGCTGTTCCATTGACATACAGTGGATCAAATGTTTAAATGATGGGACAACTTTCTCTCAGATTTAATAGGGCAGTGCTTCCATTAAAAAGTCCAAATTCCATTTTATACAAGTTCCGCAAAGCTGTGATTCCACTGAAAAACTGTCAATGGTGCTCACATTCCATTGAAGATAAGTTCTCCAGTGAAAGTTAATGGAACTTTTGTGAGTGAGAATTCAATCAGATTTATTTTCCACTCAACGTTAACTGAACATACGTTGGTCGCTTAAAGCTAAAGTTACAGTAGATCCACTGAAAATCAATGGGAAAAGTACACTATTGAAAGTAAATGCTGTTCTATTGACATTCAATGGGTCAAATGTTTAACTGTTCAAAGTTGATGGGACAAATTTCACTCACATTTAATAGGACAGTGGTTCCTTAAGAAAGTTACAAGGAGAGGTATGGCTCCATTGAAAGTTAATGGAACAACAGTGATCTTAGAATGAAAGTAAATGTGGTACTTGTGTGGTTTACATATACTGTTGCCAGTTGCCATTTTCAAATGCTGATTGACCAAACAGAACATGAACACGCATGTTGCTCAGAGCAGCCCTCAGAGTCTTTGGGCCAGAATCTTTAGTGATTAGTATTGTATATATATTGTATATATACAGTGTAAACATGTACTGTGTGTATGAAGAGATAAATAATCACATTGGAGAACACATTATCATTGGTTGGTTTGACTTTCGAATGTCCTTTGGATTAATACTGTTTTTGGAATGGGCGGTTTCATGAGGATGACTTGAGGTATTCACTCGAACACGGCCCCTCCTCAAAGTGGCTGCAAAAAACAGGGGAGGGGAGAAAAAATGGACAGAGAAGAGGGTTATTGATCTAGAACCACAGAAAACTGATAATCCTATAGAATTAATATAGTAATATGTTTCCACCTCTTTATTTCCCTATATTTACTATATGTTTATTTGTTGCAAAAGTCACGTATCCTTAACATATGTGTGTGTGTGTGAACATGTCATATGAGGACATTATGTTTATGTGTTAAGTGTTGTTGTTTTAAAAAGTTGAGTTAAAATATGAAAATATCAATGAGGTTTGGTAAGGTGAGGGTATGGATATGGGTTAGGCATATAGTTGTGAAGGTGAAAGTAAGGTTAAAGAGCTAGGGAATGTGTGTGTGTGTGTGTGTGTGTGTGTGTGTTCCTACCAGTTGAAAGTTGTTTAGGAGGTGATCTACGTTGATGTCATTGTAGCTCTCCTGGAAGGTGTTGGGTTCGTCCCTGGACTCCTCTGGGTCGCTGGTTCCAGGATCTTCTAGGCTGTGTGTGTTTGTTTGGTATTAAAAGGGGGGTGAAGAAAGTTCATACAATCTGATTAGTTTTATTCTATAACAGTTGATCTTTATGAATACATTTTGTGGTTGGCAAGAGAAGGACATGCTGGCTGGGTTCCTAAAATGAACTTTACAAAGCAAATAGTGACAGTCTGCATACCAGTCAGGTGATTGTTCTTCACTCATTGTTATTTATCCATCAGTATTTCTTTCTGGAAACATGTGTGTGTGGCAATAATATGTTTAAGGTTGCTCATAATTTGTTTGTTAGTCTGATTTGATGGCAGCGAGTGGGAAGTCCAAACTGAAGCTTCACAATGTCCCTTTGAAAACTAGCTGATGATGTCACTCTACGTCCATATTTGGTTACAGCCTGTCATGAGTAACATCTCATGACAAAAGCTGAACTTCAGATTCAGGACTTAGACTTAAATAAGAAGGCAAAGGTATGGTGTTGTCCGTAGAGTCAGCTGCAGGTCGAGAATGAAACAGATGGACGGGTGAAGGTAGGGAGGACTGATATCTACCTTCTCTTTCCTGTTAAGACTGAGTTCAGGTACTTCTTGACGGCCATCTGTTTGCGGAAGCGGCTGTAGTTGTCTGTAAAGATGGCGTCTGAGTGGCGCTTCACTGGCTCTTCCATCAGCTCGTCACTGCACAGAAGAGAGTTCACAACAGAAACAAAGAGAAAAAAGAAGGTTTCACTACAGTTCAGAGGGCAGCAGGCTTCAATGCAAAGTCAATTCAGCTCAGGATCTATGATTCATGGTGTCTTTCTTCTCTTTGTATGTGTGCGAGTCCCTGCTGGCTGTACAACAAACATGTAATGGCACTGTAATGGCATAAATTAACCTTTAAAAATGTTTAGTCAATTACAAAATGCATCATCAAGCAGGGCAGGCCTTTTCATTGCAAATGTCAGTAGGTCCTCTGGTGTTAAACTACAATCATCAGCCCAAAAGAAAGCACCTCTCGACATGAAATAGTGAAACATGATGTATTTTCACTTTTTGCAAAAAGTCTCTCCTGAATAAAAGTTAGAAAATGTGGTTTTAACAAGAAACATTATGAAACTGTCATACATTTTATTTGTATTTTGTTTGATTCTATGACTGAAGGAAATTGTGGAGTAAGCAGACTAAAATTTAACAGCTAAAATCCAAAAGGAAAATGGGGATGAACAATCAAGTTTTTTTCCTTCATAACTAAACCACACGTTTATAAATGCTTTGTGTTTTCTTTGTCTTTGTGAGTTAACTTCTGTAAATCGCCCTGTTCTGTAGCCCTGAGATTTTCTCCCTAAGCAACATTTGAATGGACAGCTTGCTATTCTCTCAGGGGACAATTCTCCCACTATTTTAAACCAGGTTTAAAAAAACTCAAATTGTCAGTGAGGTCCTGGTTTGAGAGGTCTACTCAGCAGTTTATGAAGCCAATAGACCTGGTATCAGTTTTTTTTCCTGTTTTCCAAATGTGAAAAAGGGTTTAAAGACTCTTATTATAAATATCATAAAATGCCATTTCACAATTTCAAGGTGTGCCTATGAAAATCAGCCAATAGATGAATAACTAAAACCCTAAACGACTGAAAGGTGAATCTCAGCCTCGTCCTCTGCCTGCCAGCTCTCTGGTCTCCCGGACTCTCCGGACGGGGAGGTCACCTACCTGACCCGTTTTCCGATCAGAGACTCCAGGTATCTCCGCGCTGATAGCTGTCCGAGGAGTTTGCTGTATCCGCTGGTGAACAGACCGTCTGCGTGTCTCGTCGGTCTGCACAGAATCACAGGACAGTTCAGATCTGGTTACATTTGAAGCATTAAAACACCGAATGAGGGAGCAACACATGCCAAACAGACGCGCTCCAGCTCCAGTTCTGAGGGTTACAAAGATGTTAACAATAATCTGAAGCGGGCAGCGTTTTCGTTTTGCTGTAAAAGTTTAGCAGTAGCCTTCATAGTGATTTAACAGAGAAACGGCGATTAGTCGGCGTCAGTCAGTATCATTTTTTCTGATTTCACTCCTGAAAGGTACCAACATGCGTAAAATCTGCATGAAGAGTTAGAAAAAAAGTTAAGTGTTAAAGAGTTATGTATCAGATGGTGTTCTGAAATACAAATAGCGTATCACAGCATGTGTCAGCCCTCTGAGAAGACTGTTGGTGATGATGCCGTATGAAATAGAAACACAGTAATGCACGATGGGGTCACAATTACCAGCTTTGTTTGAGGCTCGTTTATAATAAGCAGATTATAGAAATATGAAAGCGATTTTCGTTGAGTGCTTCACCTCGTTTACGTTATTTTGTTATTGAGGGAAATCTGCTCTGTTCGCCTTGAAACAATACTCTTTCTGCAATCAACTAAACTAGAAGACAGTCCCAATATTTGAGATTATTTCTGACATTCATGATGACAACATGCACAAAAAGTCGAAAATTCTAGTTTGATGTTACGATGAATGAACCTGAGCAGGAATCCGGAGACAAACCTGCTCAGATTCATCCACAGGTCTAATCATACAGCGCTGGATTTCTTTCCCTCTCAGTAGTTTTAGTCGGAGAGAACACAGGTTTCTCTTACCTCATGGATGTGTATGGCAGACTCAGAGTCCGGGAGTACAACACACTGCACAGGGCTATTAGGAAAAGCAGCTGGGGGCCGGTCCGTTGTAACATCGCTTTACACCTGAGGATGGAAACGGTAGTGGGTTATTCTTCCTCTAACCTGAACACATTGAGCATGCCAGGTCATTTCCCACCAGTCCAAGAGCCCTTTGGACGTTGATCTTTGATAAACCGCTCATGAAATGTTGAATTCAGACAGAGGAAAGCAAAAGAAAGCAGCGGAATCCAATGCGTAATTACGCACGGCTGGTGAAGACAAAACCTCTCATTACACCCCGGGGACGCTGCAATTCTGTTGCCCCCATAGAGACCACATGCCAAATGTAATATGTTGAGCTTCACTCACAGAAACGTCCTATTCAAATGACTTCACTGGCAAAATGATTTCCATTTAATCCACGATTATCAAAGTACAGCACATAACTGTAAAAATCTCAACAGTTTTTCAGCCCACGTTTATTAGAGATCATTAAATGTAGTTTTTAACAGATCCAGCTCTCTGACTCTCGCGCCACTCATTGTCAACTGAAAGTGAACAAAACAGAAGAGTGTTTTAGCCACGATGGGCTAATGAATATGGGATATGAATCTTTGACAAACCTCTCGGTTGATGGTGAATTTTGACAGAAGAAAGAAACATAACTCAGTGGGATCCAATGCGTAATTATGCACAACCGGCGAGCACTACACATCTTATTAAACCGCGGGTACGCTGCCATTCCGTTCCCACCATAGACCACAAACCTAATTTCACTTATCGAGCTGCTGCTGACATTAAAACGAGCAATTTATTCGACGTAAAACTCAATACTCGGTCATTTGGAGAGACTTATCCAAAATCTGTCTGGTGCGCGTAAAAAGAACAAAAACAAGTTCAAAATGACCAAACAGGGAGACCACCGAGATCCCAACATCTGGAAGAAACTCATAACTCATAAGTTCTATTTAAATATGAAGTCTTACATGTGCTCTGGAGGAAGTTGTCTGCTTTTTGCTCTGCGCGTTCCAAAGTCCTGATCTCGAGCCGCTGCTGTATCTCCACTCTGTTGACCCGATGCGTCCTGAATCTATTTCTGTTTCTGTCTTTCTCGCCTTCAGGTCTGCTCCCGTTTTATACACCTGGATGTTCCCATGGAGCACGAAGTTGAAATCAGATTCGATCATGGGCCTGAGACGTCAGTAGGTCGCTGCTCCGTCATTGGTCTTGCTCACGGTCGGAACCAAACAGGCCTGTGGTGAAATTAGTGGGGAGTTTTTTCTTCTTTCTCTTCTAACTAATCGTAGGAATAATTAACAATATGCCAAGGTTGACTCATCTGATCATTTTCCCTGGGCACCATCTCAGTGCAGGTCAGTTGCTGCAGGGAGGCAGGAAGGTAGAAATTGGACAGGAAATCAAAATGGAAATGATCTGAGATGGGAAGTTAAACCCAAGAGCTTTCTGCAGATCTGTTATCCAAGTTAGGAGAAGAAGAATGACAAGAAAATAAGAATAAGGGGATACACGGCCAAGTCTCCAAGTCCACACAAAAAACTGCTTTATTCTTTTAAACTACACCCAAGAGATTTCAGAAATACTACATTTCCATGCCAGTGTTTCCCCTTACATGTACCAATGTTTTAGGGAGCCCTGGGATACTATTTCCACCGGCTGCAGTGATTAACCTAAAGCTAAGAGGCCAATGATCAAGAGAGGCAGTGACATTTACACGATATTCTATACTTTTATTGTATCACAAGGTTTTTGTTTTCATCCTGAAATTATGGTCTAACATCTGACAGGGGCACTCATAGAGTTGACATTGTGCCCTGGTGAAATCCATGGTAGGTAAAAGCCTCTACATAGCTATAATGGGTTTATGGAAAGATGGGTTTACAGTTGCCTATTATTTGGATTTTTTACACTTTCAGAGTTACACTGATGATTTTGCTGTGGAGAAATCAATACATCATGAACTTGGAAGGTTCTGTCTGATTTTTCCCTCAGAGTAACCTACAGTCGTGATTTCTGAATGTCATTTTGTTCCTGTTTTTTTCTTTTACTTCCTGGGATGTAAAGTCTTTAATGCACAATGTCTGAGAACTGCTCTCTGCTCAAAGGATAGCGTTCCTTAAGGAAAAGCATTGAGAATCCTCTACAGAACGGTCCTCTTCTTCAAATGAGTTCACTGCCAAAATGTTTCCAGTTCCTCAAACAAAGTCATCAGAGTAAAGTTAACAGTGAAAATGTAACAATAACCACTCTGCCTTTCTGTCAATAAAACTTTCCAGCCTGTAATATAAAAATCACCTAATGAAGAACAAGATAATCAAATCTGATCAGACATGAATACACTGATGAAAACACCTCTGACGACTAGTGAAGATTTGTTAAAATAAAACTATACCATGTGCTCATTCTACAGTTTTATGAAGGCAGAACAAAGGTTATCGCAGGCCAGCTTTAGCTTTGAATGGCCCTGAATCTCAATACAATTTTGTGTAACATGTAGATATTTTTCCAAGCATCATTTTGAGCCATAAACATTTCCTTTTTTATGTCATGCATTGTCCTGTCATGACACAAATACTTAATTCCACAACAATGTTATCAAAATCCTTCTGCAGCCATTTATATCCATTTGTTTATTTCCACAGAAGTAAACATTGAGCACCACAGACGGTGCCGAAGGCTGAATAAAAAAAAACACAAGGATCCTGCAGATTACCACTTCAGACAAATACAAAAACATTTTAGAGGGTGTCTGCAAGATACTGACACTGTTTTCTATTTCACGATGTGCTGGGCTTTTACAAAAGAACACCACACAGGACTGAAGTGTTTCTGAATCCACCCACAGTGTCCCTGATGAGTCTGATTTGCTCTGCTGGAATGGCACAGTGAATTAGCCGTGACGTTGGCCGGCGCCTTCCGTCCATCCATCCATCCATCCATCCATCCATCCATCCATCCAGAACAAAAGATGATTGGCTTAGACATGACTTACAGGGAGACTGCTGAGTGTCTGTTGGTGACAGAGCAGAGAGAAAACAAGATAGAGGTGTTCAATTAAACAAATAAATAGATAAACAGTCTTGCCATGAAACGTGTAAGCATACAGGCACTAGTTGTAGTACTTGAAAATGTTACTCCCATTATCAATACCTGATGATTATCACAAATCTTATCTACCACCACATCATGACGACAGCGTCTCTGGCCTTGCCATCTCTTTGATATCTCCACCCAGTCAGCAGATGACTCCTCTCTCCTTCTCCTCCTCCTCCTCCTCCTCCTTCTTCTTCTTAACCATGATGGCACCATCTGAACCTTAATGTGATCAGTCCAGAGAGAAAGTAGATTACGCAGAGGTCCATGGGAGAAGGAGCTGGTCTAATTGACAGCAGTGATTGGAGACAGATCCCTGCAGGAAGAGGAAGCTGATGGAGGAAACATCAGCGTTATTATGTTGATGGAATGTACAAAAGGAAACGTTCCTATAGACGAGTAACAGGCCGCCTCACCTCTGCACGCAGGATGACACAGAGGACTGGAGACAACAGGAATGTAATGTCTTCTCTTTTTCTTATTGGTGCTTTGACTGCCCCTACCAGTGATACTTCTGCAAGTACCACTGAGTACTATTACTGAACAAGTCCCATTGCCAGTATTACCAGGTTATACTTACTCTACTTGTATTAGTTCATCATGACTTTATTAGGTGTCATAGGGGCAAAAGATGGTTGCCCCCCTTTAATCCCCCATTCCTTCTGTTCTCTGTGCATTGTTTATTTGCACCGTCACCTGCAAGTGGCCATCATGTACAGTGCACACAGCAGACGACACAGCACAGATATCCAGTAACAGTACTCCCATGCTGGAATACTACATGGCTATCGGCTTGCTGTGTGTCAAATTAGTTTGCTGTGATTTGATTCAAGAAAGACGTATATAGGAATATGTATTATGTATTAAAGAACATTATCCAGTTAAATAATGGTCTTACAACTGTATTTTGACCTTAACAAGACCTGGTCTGGGGGTGTGGAGTTGCAAAGAAGTGAGGTTACCAGATGTCAGAAAGCCGCTCCTCATCTCTACTTGAGGCTAACGGCTTGAGGGTACTTTAGCCGCTATTAGCATAACACACCCTGAATCTCTCTGTTCGGAACTGTTGGCGGTCCAGTTGCACTGTGGGCAATGTAGAGTTTTTTAATTGTCCATCGTGAGTCCAACAATGTTATACATGCCTCTACAACAGCTACACTGCTAAAACCACCAATAATACACGTTTTCCTACTACTAGTACCAATACTCTTTAACTAGAACTACTTAGTACTACTTATGCTTCTTGTAATCAGTTTTCTACAAAGCCCTACACTGCTTATACTATGAGTATTTCTACTATTACTACAATAACTTTAACTACCTGCACTATTACCAGTACCACCACAACCCTGATTACTACTACAACAATTACTACTCTTGTACTTACTACTATTACTGATTTATTTTAAGGTCACTAAAGACTTTAGTCTTGTAATAAGTCATCTGTATTAAAAAAAAATAAAACTATTTGGTGAAGATCACCGGTGGAAGGTACTTTTAGGTCCAAATGGTGGATGTCTTCGTAACGAGACACTTTACATCACGACTCTCCCACCAGCCAGTGTGATGAGGGGAATCCCCTGGCTTGCTGAGTGCCTCCTCTGCACCACATTATCCAATTAGCAAACCACAGAGTGACGACTCTGATGGCAGATTACTGCTGGCAGCCTGACTCACTGGGGTCTCTCTTTCTCTGTGAGTATGTGGCAGGTGGAGAGATGGAATAAAGATACTGAGATAAGATAGAGATGGATGATGATAGAAAGAGTGTGATAGAGAGATTGTCTCAAATGCAGAAACCAAGGCAGAGACAAGACTGGAGAGTGACTGAAAGATAGACAGAGAGAGGTGAAAGAAATCTAAATGAAATTATAAAGAAAATACAAGAAAGTTATTTAAATTAAAGCTAATCTTGCATTTCTTTTCAGGTTGAGCGAGCATGAATGCTTGCATGAATCTAAAATACTCGTAAACTGTCAAGGTTTAACATTTTGCTCTTGTTGGTCAGCCTCTACACATAGAAACTGAGCTGAGATAGGCTAAGATGACTTTCACATGTTTTCAAAATGCATGAAGAGCCATAAAAATAGTATTATAGATAAAACCGGACTATACCTTCAATTAGAAGGCACCCTGAGAGCACGTACCACGTCTAAAGCTGCACGATCCTCTAAATTTTTTATTTTATTCAAAGAAAAATGTTAGGACATTTTTAATATCCTTAATATCTGCGTGCTGTTTTTCAGGATTAAAAACATTATCACCTTGGTAAAAAACTAATCACAATCAATTCTGTTTTTCATCCTGAAACTTAAACGTAACATTGCCTTGCCTCAGCTGTCCAAGACTGACATGAAATGTGTGAATGCTTTCTACTGTATTGGCATATTTAACATACAGTATATAGTAATATATATATATGAAGTTAACTAAAAATCTCATGGGTTTGTGTGCGAGTGATGGAGATAAATTCATGCTAACATATACAGTAAAAAGAAGTCAAAGTCAAATATCGAATATGCATCGCTGTGTGTTACAGTATGAGAAACCTCTCTTCCAATCAGTGGGAGGAAGTGACTATCACACTAACCGTGTTTGTGCAGAGATGACAGTATCATGACATCCCTCCACAGACAAATGGCAGGCCTTTACACTCATCTGAAATGTCGTCATAGGTGCCAGTGTCAAACAGGTTTCCGTCTCCCATGTGGGAAGACTCCTCTCCTCTTGGCTCAGTGTGGACCCAGTTGGGTTCAGTGATGGATTGCCATCCACAACCAGAGGAGATTAGTCTGATAAATTACAGCTAAACTCCCCTGATGGCTAAACCTGGTTTACTTCAGCAGGAGACTGGCTGCATTCAGAGCTGGAAATGGAGACAATAGGTCAACACAGTTGGATGAAATTTGGGAAATGAGCAGCATTAATGCTGTAATGCAAATGACATGTTTATGACACAAATCGTGTGTAAATAACTTCCTCCCCAATGAACAGGATAATAGCAGTTACTGGACATACCATTTTCCCCATTTTAGCTAAGTTTAACCGAGTAACAACAGTGGCTGGTTGGTTTAAAACAACTAAGACTTTGGTAGCTTTGTGTTTGTTAGCTTAGAAAACCACTAAAATAATTTTGTCCTAGTCAAAACTATATTTCATCATTTTGGGAAACATGCTTATTCACTCTCATGTCAAGATAAGATGGAGTCAGGCTGTGGTTAGCCTAGCTTAGCATAAAGACTGGAAGCAGTTGGAAACAGCCAGCCTGGCTCGGTTTAAAGCTCTCTAAAGCTCGGTAATGGACATCTCATGCTGCATTCATGCAATATCAAAGAATGGGAAGAACATCTGTGTATTACTAGCGTCGTCATCTATTTTCCAAAATGTTGAACTGTGCCTTTAACATGACCCAAAATATACAATCCTCACAATAACTAATACTTACACACAATCCTGTTGGTGCTTGGTTTCAGTATTTAGCTATATCTAATTTCACACAAACACAGCAACTCATCTTTTTTACTACTTCCAGTTCTCTCTCTCTCTCTCTCTCTCTCACACACACACACACACACACACACACGCACACACACACACACACGCATACACACTCATCAGAGCCCGGGTCCCTGGAGGTTCCTTTAATGGAGGCCTTGTTTTTGGTGTGCGGCCTCCTGTACAGATCAATTAGACCACCAGAGCTCTTCATTGCATCCTAAATTGAGTAAATACATAAATACATTTGGCCTGGATTCAGCTTCATGGCAGACATTACGTACAGCAATGCCATCCCAAGACTTTAATTAGCCCAACACACACATGCGCACAGCCACATTTCCATCATTAGCTCTCATTAACCCAACCCATGATGCACTTGGGTCTGGCTCTCATGGGGACCAATCAGATTACGCTGCTCTTCCTGTTCGCTGTTCGGGAAAACGACGTAATCTAACATCGGATGATATCTATCTATCTATCTATCTATCTATCTATCTATCTATCTATTTATCTAGTAAATTCTGTCGAGCATCACTCCCCTTAAGCATTTGCAATGTGTCTCCTGAAAGCTCTTTCTAGGAAGGGAAAGTGTAATATCGTCTAACCAGAGTAAGATCTTCATTCATACATACACCTTTTTCACCGTATACACTACATTTTAACTTGTCAAACAGGTGCCAGTAATAATGCAATAATGCATTCCATTTAGGGGGTGCCACTGCTATTGTGCATGCTGGGTCACCACCAGCACACCTGAATGTAACAGAGCCATCATTAATGTCAATAGCTGCAGCTGTGCCTTTCTGCTATGACATGTCAAAATGTCTCGAGAGACATCTTTTCTGTAACTCTGGACTGCATGTAATGTTATAAAAAGTTTTTCTTTAGTGCACGCAGATGATCATAACAAATAAAGTAAAGTTTATTGCCTTTTTGCACCAGTGACTGATGATGTATCTAATCCCAACTTTGTGAAGCTGATGTTTTGTTTGTGTTGAGTCAACATTTTGGTCATTTTTTTTTGTGGCTGTTGTCAGTGGATGTGTTGCATTGGATTGCATTGTATTGACAGGTGTTTTGGTTTTTCTGTCCAGCTTCATGAAAAGGGATTTATTGTCTTCTCACTTACAAGTGTTGAATATTTCCTTATTCCTTGTCAATGTAGTATAGTAAAGCTTTTACTTAAGTATTAATATTTTACTTATTCTATTCTAATTGTAGAATGGGAGGATTACAACTACATTTAATTTTTTACAGTAATTCTGTAATGTGTATTGACAATAAATGTGAACCAACTTTCCAAGTACATAGGATAAGATCAAATATTAGAAGCAGCATTCAATACAATGCGCTCCAATATATCACAATTAATTACAGGCTTCAAAATGTTTAACAAACACCTCTCTGATGCAGCAAAGTTATGAGCTTCACAAAGGTAGGATACGTTGTAGGGCTTAAGTATTGAATTGCGTCAGATTGCACAGGTGTCTGTGATGCATTTATAAACATCTGTGATGGACCGAAACATGGCAAACTATTAAAGCCACCATGGGAGCATCATTTCAGTGCAGAATCTTCTTTCCCTGATCACTTGGGGAGCCATTTCTCTCCATGTATGAATGCTGCCACCAGAGTGCGACTCTATCATCGTCCCTCCCCAGTCGGCTGCAGTGCGTCACCACAGACAGTTGTTGCTCGTGGATGCTTCAGCAGCCCTGCAGTAATGAAATCTGAGGGCCTGTTATGGCAGGATGACCTCACCTCAAACAGCCAACCTGCTGCAGCTAAATGAGTATAATGACTTGTTGAGTTACAGTATTGCAAAGTTTATTTCCTTGTTTTCATGGAAAGGCAGCATGAATTTTACCTGACATGATAACAGCTTATCTGTTCTTTTATTTATTATTAATAACTGAAACACACACTCAATCTATTTTTCTCTCTGCTGTTTTCTGATATTCAGAAAGACAACAATTGATTACTCAGTGATATGGAAATAACAAGCAAGCGAAAAACAGGAAAACTATGTGTCTTACTTTATGTTGAGATCACAACATATATGAAAAATAATTACACCAGTGTCGTCACCTGCCTCACCTTAAAAATCTTCTCTAACATCAATTTGAATTTCAAAAGATGGTTTTGTCTGAAATCAAGATGTTGCACTGCTGCCCGAAACACAAAACGGAGGGTAGAGAAAGGGGAGTCAGGCAGGGAATAATGAATGCAATATTGGGGGAAATAATAACAGTTAGGATTATTTTATTAACCTATTTTATCAATCAGACCTGTGAAGACACACTTTCCCTTTTTGTGTTTTCTGTCTTTTCCCTTCAACATTTCCACTTAGTTTAGATATATAAAACATTCTCTTTCTTTCTCTCTCTGACACACACACACACACCACCCAGGGAGCTCCACTGATATCGTCTGGGAGAGTTAACTCACTCAGATCATATCGTGCTGTTGTGCGACATCCATCACATCCATCAGCACACGTACCGCTCCGACTCCTCGTTTCCCACTCAAGTATAATTTTTCATGACCACCTTTTGCTGAATTTGATTTCTTGGTTGCAGAAGGAGTTACATGATGCAGTACAGTATGCAGTCTGTCCGTTTGCCTGTCTGCCAACAACATAAAACGTTATTCTACACCAGACATTTGTGTTATACACTAGGTGACCTGGTTATATTTTGGAGAGACCTTGTTGCATAAATATAAGTAATTAGAGGAAGTTCATGTAGATATATTTTCTAATTAATCATTGTACGTATTAATTACAGTAATTACCTAAATTTAAACAAAGTTAGCCTGAAAATAAGTAAAAGTAAAAATAGAATAAAAATAAAAACACAATCTAATATAAAAATAGAATGTAAAATAGTTAAATAATTGTTGTCTGAGTCTGAATCTTGGTGTGACTTTAAACAGACGCAGGTAATTATTCACCACTTCCCCATATAAATATCAGCTTATTTATTCTTAATTGGGATGACAGTGATCCTCTCTGCAACATTTATTAATATCCTCTACATTTAACCATGTTATTAAATCTGAAAGGCAAGTAAACTTCACAGTTTGAAATGTGTGTTGTCTTTGTACTCAGACCTCTTGTTGGGGGTCACATCATTTGATAGTTTATATTAATTTCATCAATATATTTTATTAAAATTAAACTTAATATCATTTAATTCAGCACAAGCAGTTACATGTGAGAAAAAGTAGTTCATACTGGACAAATACTGGAAAAAATATATCTGATCAGCTTGTTAACAGCATGTTGTGTTAACTCCACAGATATTAATAGATACTAAACTTATAGACAAGCTACTGAAGCTGATGCTGATAATGACCTCTAACTTTTGTCCTCTCTGGAAGATGGCATAAGTGAAATCTTTTCAACTGGTAAATAAACAACATATCAAGTATAATGTTGTACTTGTTGTGTTGACAAAAATATTATTTGAAGTTATACATTCATCAATATAAATAATATATGTTATAGGCTATTCTATATTATTTTCTATGTGCAGTGGCCTCAGTGTAACCATACACAGAATATGTTATTGTTCCCAAAAGTCTAATATGCAGGATGTACTCGTTGGAAAAGTAATATTTGATTGATGACAAATGTGACTATGAGGTGTCCTTCTGTATTCTCCTGCACATCATCAGAAGCATGATGGTTATTTCGTGACAGTGTCCCAAATTTGCCACAAGTTTCCTGAAGTACCTCTGGCGATCCAAGCCTCTCCTCGCCCCCTGTCAGAAGAAGATGAGGGAGGAAAGAGGGAGTCTTTTGCCTCTGGATGAAGCTGCAGTGATGAGGGCACCCTATCAGCTCTGTCCTCCCGTCCTCCTCACTGCTGATTGGCTCACTCGTGGAGGAAGAGGATGTCGGGACAGTAAAGATGTCCGCGCTCATTTGAAAACCTGCTGTAGTCAATTCCTCAGTTTGGCACCCGATCCGAGTTGTTTTAATGTTGGCACTTGTGACGACGTTGTGCTCAAGCAAGGATCACGCAAAGGAAAGAAAAGGACTCCGCGACAAGAGCCAGACTATTCCTTATTATCAGGTTAGCGGCTACATGTCTCCCTGCAAACTCAATGCTAGCTGTAGCTAACATTAGCTAGCATGCTAATCGAGCCGGCGAAAGCAACGGTACTCCATGGGTGTTTAGCGTTAGCGTGCTAACGCTGAAGAGCACTTTATAGCTAGCTAGCCTCTCAATCAGAGCTAACTGTCAACATGTTTATGTAATTTATAGCATCATATTGACTATCAGGTACTGAGTTTCGTTTTGGGGTAATTTCGGAGTCGAAAACTTCCAGCTAACTGCTAGCATGTAGCGTCTGTCAGAGTCAACAACATCATGTAACAGTAGAAATTATATTGTAAACTGTCATTTGGTGTATTCTAGCTATGTCATATTATAACGTTACCGTGGCCTCTAACAATATCCTGACATGTTGTTGAGACATAACGTTACAGTTAGCTGACTTAAAGACCGGTTTGTTTGATCCTAACTAGCTTAGTGATATGGAAATAGAGAAATAAAGCCACGCACATTATTTAGACAACACTAACTAATAGCTACATGTCGAATCTGCCCATTATAATAAAGCCATGAATAAGCTATGAATAAATGTGACTTTTAAGTTGGGCCTTTTTTAAGTTACAGTATTATTCTCTCTATTATTCTCCTTATGAAAACCCTGCTGTCACTCAGCCTCTTCCATCTACTCATGTTTTAAAAGGAAAAGGTTTTTGCTTATATTTAAAAAATTTCTCGTCCCCCTATTCTTCCCAGAAATAATGCTGATATCTGGAACTCATGTCGGAAGTCGTGTATGAAGAGACAGCCACGATGATTGCCGCAGGGGAATTGCAGTCGTTTGTCCCGTTTGGCCGCGAGCACTGCAGGAACCATCCAAATGCCTTCAACCTGCAGCTCAGAGAGCTTCAGCCCGCCTCCGAGCTCTGGTCGTCAGACGGCGCCACCGGCCTGGTGGGGTCCCTGCAGGAAGTCAGTCTGCAGGAGAGAGAGAGGGTGAGATTGCATCGCATTACATGGCTTTTACATAATAGTGCTTATATTCCACCTATACAAGAAGATAAAATCAACAGCAGCGCATAAGGAGAAACATAGGAAATGTAACAAGAAAGTTAGATTAAGATTAAGATAGACTTTATTAATCCCACAGCGGGGAAATTTACAAGGAAATATTATTTAGATATTGTTTTTTTTTTTTTACCAGATTATTGCTCTAAAATAGGTTTCTTTCCTGGCACTGAAAATCTTTTTCTTTGTGTCTAAAAGGAACATAGTGGTTGACATTATAGCTGCAATGGATAGTAATACCAACTTTATAATAGGAATGTTTCACTTCTTTACTCATGAAAGTAATATTTACACGTGACGTGCAACTCAGTATAGTTTGTATTTTTGATTCAGTCCTTGTTGTGTTGTCCTGATGGCTATGTTTTGATTGGCAGGAATGCTGGCAGCTTAGGAAGGGCTGCATGGGAGTCAGGGAGGAGGATGTGGAGTTTGAAGAGGAGCTCTACACAGCAGGAACTGTGGTCGTCTGGAGCCAGGGCAGTCGGACTCAAGGCTCTAACGTATACAAGGCCTTCACCGTTGACAGCCCAGTGCAGCAGGTTGGTTACTGAATGATGTTTTTACAACCTAGGCTACAGAGATGCCATTCTTCTACCTATATGGCAGGAGGCTGCGGTCCATCAGGACCAAAACCTCCCGCCACGAAAACAGTTTCTTCCCTTCTGCAGTCAACCTGACAAACTTACATTGACCTCCCCCCCCCCCCCCGAACACAAACACTACTTATACGTTATATTAACGTACATCACCCTTGTCCCCCCTGCGTTACATTAAGGCACCCACCCCCTACTGGACACTTTACCTGGACACTTTACTTTATTCTGGTCACTGCACTGTTGTTATTTAATTGTAATTGTTATCTTCTCTTATTTTTATTCTCATTCTTATTTTACCTTTTATATTCTACTTATTTGTTATCAAAACAATAGCACCTTTAGACCACAGCAAATTCCTTGTAATGTATGTTACTTGGCAATAAACAGTTTCTGATTCTGATTCTGATATATTTATATCTAAGCACAGTGGAAATTCATGATGATTGTCAGGTTTTATGTATTATTTGTCTTTCCAGCAATACATTTCTTTATTTTTATTCTGTCTGCAGGCCTTATGGTGTAACTTTGCTGTTCCTCAGAACAAGAAAGACGGTACTGTATCATTAAAAACATTTTGTTGTTGAGAAGCAATTCTTGTTTCAAGTTAACTGTTAATTTACATCGCAGTTTTGTTCATAAGAAGTTCATAAACTATCTTTAATGTTGTTTTGTAGAGGAGGAAATGGAGCAGACAGTGTGCATTGTTCAGAGTAGCTGTGTCAACGTTCACACTGTGACGGGGAAGGATTTCATCTCACCACTACCCTTCCAGGTGAGGGAGCGAGAGACTCTGGTGGGAAATGTTTTATACCATGCAAAGAGTGGAGTTGAGACTTGCAGAGTAATTCAAAAGTATCTGCTAAATTTCAGCCAGCCGGATTCATCAATCTTTGATCTTCTTCCTCTCTTGTCACTCTCTTTGATTTGCTTTGGTGTAACTCATCACAGACCACCCAGGTTGACAAACATGATGGTGATGTGTTCAGATTATATATTTAATTTTACAGAGCTTCTGGATATTAAAAATCTTCAAACTTTGATATCCAGAAACCTGTTGGGGCTACCGTTTTGGGCCACCAACAAGCAAAGTTGAACATATTGTTACGTACAGTGTCCAGAGATTGATATTTTTGGAAAGGCATATTTCAAAATCATAGTAATTTTCCTGCTAACTGACTTTCATATTCCACCGAGTAAAAAGTCCCTAGCTGTTTCTTTTCTGCATAAATGCTGGATGCATCTTGCGTTAATGTGTGTATGTATCTGTGTGTGTGTGCGCGCAAGCGAGCGTTAGTCAGATTAGTGATATTCCCCAGGGCTGAACCATTGTCTGGCTAACCAATAATAATGGAAATTTTGGATCACTGACAATGAGAATGAACCCCATCAATATCAGATGCCTGTATGTGTGAGTGAGACATCCGTGCTTGTGTTTGTGCACATACTAAACTAGAATGAGTGTGTGTTTGTCCAAATGTAGATGTGTTAATGTGTTTGTGTATGTGTGAGTGTGCACATGTGTATTTGAGGGTTATATCTGTGTTGGTCTCATTACTCTGTTGCACAGCAACAAGATGTAATTTGATTCAGGGATGTGTTTTTACCAGTAAGTTGTAGAAACAGTGTTTGTGGGCTGCTCAGAGGAAATCACGTTTTGCTCCTGTGTTTGTTTTTCTTGCTTGAGGTTTGTGAAGGTGGTGATGAAGTGTTGGGTATTTGCTAGTTGAAAGATCTGACACCCACTCTAATTGAATGATTGAAATGATTAAAGAGGCAAGCACACAACAGGTTGGTGTTTTGAGCAGAGAAAGAAAATATTTGTGAGAAGCATCCACACTGCTGGGTGTCCTTGACACTGAAACCCTGAGGGTGCTGCTAGTTGACCCTTCAGCTTTCTTTGGAAGTAGGAAAGAGCGCATTTCAATAAAAGGTCAATCTGCCTATTATTTTCTAGATTATTCGACTAATTGTTTGATCTGTAAAATAGTTTCCCTGAGCCCAAAGTAACGTAATCTGTATTTTTCTTAAATTTGAGTGGAAACTGGAAGAGACTGTAACGCTGCTATGATCGATATTTTTTATAATAATGTGTAATGTGAAGGGTGTTGCTCATAATGATGAACCCAGTTCTCCCTCAGCTCTATGGAGCATTCTAGTGTCTTTCAGCTCATTGTTTTGGTTTTACAGCCCATGACTTTACTGTTTTTGGTTCACTCTCACTGCTGTCATAGCGTTGTTGTTGCAGGCTTAAAGAGTTGCCTTTAGATTATCTAGAAGTTGTAGAAATGGCATTTTATTTTGTACTTGAAACATTAATGTTGAACATTTTTATTGTTGTCATTATTCAACAACAACATAACAATATGTTAAAAATGTCTTTCCTGTCTATCCCTTCTTGTCTCTTCCAGGTCTCAAATGTCTGGGCGACCAAGTTTGGACTTCTGTTGGAGCGAAAAAACACAACGGCTGACGCACAACTCAGCCCCCCCGGGTACGCACCAACACTCATGCACATGTGCATACACAACCTCACGACAAAGAGCAACAGCATGGCACACAGATAGATCCAAACACCCATGTGAAGTGATGCAGTCACACAGATCAAAGCTCAAAACTTGTACAAATGTGTTTACATTACAGACTGCTACCTAGTCACCACACACACATTCAAACGATTGTCATTTGGCAGGTCACTGAGCTATTTTTCTCAACAGGGAGCCGCTGCCCACAGTGTTCAGCATGTTGCATCCTCTAGACGAGATCGCACCAGTCGTGTGTAAACCTACAGGTACGACACACAATCGCACACATTTTCTCTCTCATCTCTCTGAATAAGTAATTGCCATATTTTGACTTGCATATGTGTGTGTTTTTCTAGGTCTGTTTGAAGGCTCCCGAGTGCAGTATGCATCTGACGCCACCATGAAGATAGTGTTCAGCTGCTGTCAGCCCTCTGTAGTTGTTTCCTATGACACCGTACAGGGAATACACTCCGTCTGGACCCTGCGCAAGGTCACACATGATGTGAGTGATCACACAGACACACACAAACACACACAGTCTACCTGTCCCTAACCTCCAGCCGCTTACCTCCATCAGGAGCGCTCTACAGTCCTGCGGTGTGCAGCAGATCCAGTCGGTACACCGTTGGGTCTAATGGCATCGGGCTTCCTGACCTCTCACCTCCGTAATATCTCCCGCCTGGACTCCCCTGGTGGCAGTGGGGCAACCGGACTCGGTCCCGGGACTGGACCAAGGTAATGAAAGCGAAGTGAAAGTGTTGTATGCACATAATGCTGCAACAATTATTTGATTAATCAATTAGTCGATAGACAGAAAATTAGTCAGCAACTGTTTTGATAATCAGTTAATTGTTTTAGTCGTTTTTAAAGCAAAAATGTAACATTGTCTGGTTCCAGCTTCTCAAATAAGCTGCTTTCTTTGTGACATATATGATAGTAAACGTATTATCTTTGGGTTTTTTGACTGTTGGTTGGATGAAAAGAGTAATTTAATGACACCACCTTGGGCTGTGGAAAATTATAATTATAATTTCACTATTTTCTGACATATTACGACTAAAAGCATCTCTTGTCCCTTGCTGTTGTCTGACCCCTCCTTGGTTCTCTGCTCCTAGTTGTGCTGTTGGTACCGGCTCACCCCTCCACTATAGCGCTCTGCACAGCCACCAGAGCAGGATCATGACGTCTTCACCTGGATTACACTCCCGTGTTCATTCCCCAAGTATATCCAACATGGCCGCCCTCAGGTGAGTATAGGCACTAGATGTTTTTCTTTTTAAAGAAACAATCCAGGAAACAGATCTGTGACACGGAGGGACAGAACAGCTACTTATGGTGTGAAAATAAACTTGGGCTGAAGAGCACAAGATCAGCAAAACACTCACAGTGGTAACAGGTCAAAAACATACTCTTTTCCTATACTTTTCTATCCCAGCCGTGCCCACTCTCCAGGCATGGCGGCTCCGTCCTTTTCAGGTGCGGCTCGCTTCAACACATCTTTCCACAGCCCGTCTCCCAGGGGGCACCATGGCTTCGTACCCTCTCCCAACAGCACGGTCAACGAGACGATGCTGGTGCCGGAGATGGAGCCCATCGTACCCGACCTCTGCATGGAGCAGCTGTGGAGTGAGACGGTCACAGCTGGCTGTCACAGGTAATTATCAGGACTGAACCCAACTGAAAACAGAAGCAGAGTCTGTACAGGCATATGATTCATTTACATCAATGATTGACAATTAGTGAGAATTGATAATTGATAGTTTTATTTTTAATGTGATTTCAACTTTATCATTTAATTGATGGCCTTCATCATGGTGAGTTCAGTAATGTAAGGCTACTTAGCTTTCTAGTTTATTTTAGCACCTGGACTTTAGGACACATAGCTCTTCCGATTTACTAGTGAATGCTAAATGTGAGATCATAACTGCTGATGTTTGACATGAGTCTTTTTTGCGTTTGCAGGGAGAGCAGCCAGGCGTCTAAAGTATTCCTGACCTCTGACCTGTGTGAGAACCGCTACCTCTGTTTCCTAGTGGAGTCTCACCAACAGCTCAGGTCAGCAAACACACACAGTGTCACCATATACACAGTGAATATTTGATACAGTCTCCACTGGCATGCACACACTTTATATTAACGAATCTAGGGACCCATAAAAAGCCTGGAAAAGTCTCAAATGATCTGAACAGAGCAATATGACAGTTACTAAATAGTTCATACAGAAATATTGATCAGACAAACTACTCAAAAAAAAATAGTTTAAATGTAACTCTCTCTATTATTTTTTCTGTCTCTCCATCTGATCTTTTTCATTGTTTCCACAGATGTGTGAAGTTTATTGAGAGCAACGATACGTCTCAGCTCATCTTCGCCTCTGTCACGACCATCCCTGCCAAAGACGCAGAGCCTCTGCAGGTAGATTACAATATTTAGGCTTTTTATAAGATTTACAGAGAGTAGGTGAAGGTTAGTGACAATACGTTTATTAATCAACACCTACACAATCAAATCATTTTGATAATTTCCAGATAAGGAATCACAAAAACAGAGAAGAAAGAACTTACATATTACAGTATGTCATTGTACTGTGCTCTCAGTGGCCACTTTATTTTTGTTGGCGTATTTGTTGGATGAAGAATAAACAATGAAAAAGTTGGTACTGAACCAAAAAAATAAATCAGGCCAATAGATTAAAGTGTGAATGATGCATTGATTTGAGTCCAATAATATACTCAAACAACCGTATTCTGGTATTTCCGGGTTTCTTTGACACGACCATCACTGAAAACTGTGATAACTAGAAATAATTGAATTTTGACAACAATGCAGGTTGCAACTATGAACACTTACAGACAGACTCCTCTGCTTTCACTCTGTGTCTGTATTTGTGATATTTGTATGGATTTCATCGCTGGTCTGGGCTGTAGGATCAGCATATTTATTTAACATCAGATTGTTGTGTAGGAAGTGTGAAGTTGTGAACATTGCGTGGGAGGCCTTACTGTGTCCTCTGTAATGCATCCGGATGTTTTCCGTTTGACATAATTAGGTCTACCTGCTCCCATTACATATAGAAACCAATGTTTGTATATTTAGCTTTAAATCTCTGCCTCAGAGGACTTTATTGAATATCATCATTAGGCCAGAAATCCATACAACCAGTATTAATGACGCACTTCTTTGATGAGCTACACTGTGCAACAGAGATATTATAGTTTGACAATTTTGATAATTGATTAGTCGTTTAGGTCATTTTTTAAAAAGCATGAACGCTAAAACTTCACTAGCTTCTCACAAGTGAATATTTTCTGGTTGTCTTCGAGGATAGTCAACCTGAATATCTTTTTCAACAGGTGGTCAGACAAAACAAGCAATTTAGATACGTCAACTACAACATTTTATAGACCAACAACGATTTATGAGTTAATTGAGAAAAGAATGAGATTAATCAATTGTTAGTTGCAGCCCTTGTGACTTAACATGTTTCTGACAATAAAACTTTGGTCCTCAGAATATTGATGCAATGCTGGTTCTGGAGGCCTGTGGCAGTCTGGTCCTCTACACAGGAATCACCAGGGTAAGGACGAGTCAAAGCATCAAGACTTCAGATTAGAAGTCCGATTAGTCCATCACAGCAGTTTGATACACATCTGTCTTTAACAATGAACAGACATTTCTGGTTATTAGAGTGAATTCCTGTGTGATAAAGACACGAGATTCCTGTCTTGGTGTTCCTCTAGGTCAGTAAGGTGTTTGTTCCTGGCCTCCTGTTGCCAACCTTCAACCTGACCAACCACCTCTCTCACCTCAGCACACCGGTGGAGAACGTTAGCACGCCGGCTAACGCTGGCAGTAGGCACCTCCAAAGGCTGGATGAGGTACCGCCATTGTTCTTTATGTATTGATAGTTTCAATGATTTGATTTTGATAATAATGCCTTTTAAAGGTTACATTCTTCCTGGTGCCATCTGCACATAGTTGGTATAGTTGTAGATATCACTTTTCCTCCTTGCTGCCACTCAATCTTGTACGGTCTGAGAAACAATTTCCACAGAGCAAGATGATCTGTCACACTAAACACGGAGGCTTGCTGCTTGAAATAATCAGGAAATAATCTAAAAAAATCAGTATTATTGTTTTCCCCTCTCCTCCAGGCCATTATGCCTTCACCAGTGTCAGAGCTGAGGGGGCCAAACATGAAACACCATGAGGCTTCATTTTTGGAAGATTACACTTTCCAACAAGCCTCGCCCTATATCCATGCCTTGCGGGACCCCGTCTGCAACCGGGTCACTCTGGTAGGTTGGTGTGTGTTTGTGTGTGTGTGTGTGTTTTCAAGAAGGCAAACAAATTACATTTGTCTACCTCCAACACTTTGACCTGTTGAAGTGGCTGGTACATTAGAAAGTTTCCACCATTTACATTCATTCAGATGTACCATGTTCTTGTTGCAGGGTTGAGGACAGATCAAGTTTGTCTTTTTTAAATGTATTTTTTCCCAACAATAGAAGTTACAAGGAGGGGTCTGATCTTGAGTCGGTTTCAATTACGACAACTTGGACTGAAATGGGATTTTGAACATTATCAACACGAACTCCTCATAGTTTGCTTATTGATCCCATACACATATTTTGAGGTTAAATCGATTCATTAGGGATGTTTTCCAAACTTGATTGTTGTAGTGAAAACTGAGCTGATGAGATGTAGTCTAACTTTGAGGAGCTGCTGTTCTCGTGCACACAGCAGAAATTAAACAAACATTAAACGAAAAAAAACGTATTGGAAGTGGATGAGACTGAATGGTAACTTGGGAACACTATAAATCTTTCATATTACAACCTTGTGTGGTTTTGCAGTAAAACAGAGTCTGCAGCTGTCTGCAGCAGTTATGATCATAGAAAACAACTCTCTGAGAGTCTGTTTCTAATCAGTGACACGTGTGTGTGTGTGTGTGTGTGTGTGTGTGTGTGTGAGATTCAAGCCAATTAGTATTTGTGAAAGGGAGCCACAAAGCAGTGAGTATTTCTGTGTGTGTTTCTGCCTCCCGGGTCAGTCCTGTCAGACTTGGTACAAGACGGTCACATCAGCCCTGGGACTCAGAACACACACACACACACAGAAAACGTCACTGTTTATTTCTCACATCATCAGAAACCACCGTGTTCAAAAATGCCACACGGTTTCTGCAGGCTGCTGCTTTTTTGACACATTTCCTCTGTTCATTGATTTTCCCTTTGACCCCTTGATGTGTCAATCTGATGACTAATTGTTTGCTAATGCGGCTCGCCGGAGCTTTCAAAGCACCAGCTGCTCTCTGTATGTTGGCAGGTCGACAATTTATTTTCTTCTCAGGGTTTCTCTATGAACAGTTCAGCAGTGCTGTGCAATGATGAACAGGACCAACCCTGCTGGAGAAAATGTGACATTAAAGTAACAAGATGCTGTGGTCTCTTTCTCCTCTGTAACACAAGTGCTGTGATTATTTAAAGGAGCACAACAGAAATTGGTCATGAAATATTTTGAATACAGGTGTATTTCAGACTTCCCCTTCCTGAGAAATGTGTATAGTGTTTTTGCACTGAACACATGAAATAATGAAGGCACCTGCAAATGACAATGTAATACATACATAGATAATACTTTACACACTTTACATTTACAATGTTAGACAAATATTTTTAACACTGGAGCACAGCCTTTTTCCTGAATTTTCATTGGGGAAACAACAATAATAATAATAATAATACTGATAATTGTTCGTAAAAAGAAAATCATTTCAAGAGTATTTTGCCAGTGGGTCATAGATTGTGATGGATAATTCAGGTTTAAAATGTGAAGAAATGTTTGTTAGACCCATGATGTAAAATAAATCATGCAAATTGCATCTCAGGTAGGCCGGCTGAGTCAAAAACAGATTTGTAATTGCCATTTTGCATTCGTTTTATTCTTAGAACCTGGATGTTTTGAGTGAAAGGACACTAAATAAAAAAATGTTTTGAGTAGGCTGCACAAATGAATATATACAGGAAAGCAAACTTCTAAAACAGTTGTTTATAAATCACTTTACCCTGCAGTCAGCATAAGTCAGACTGTGTCTATATGGGTTGAAACTTTCAAGCATATTGTACCTGCCTAGTTGACACCTGCTTTGACGTCACTGATCAGGGTAATCTAATCTAATACAGAGAGTAGAATTCAGCCTTGTGTGATTCAATGCCAGTGTTGGTGTCTGGTGTACTTGGAGACAATGAGTCACTCACCAATTAATTTTTCTATTAACCTCTGTCGAGGTATTTCATCGCCTTGTGGTAGACAATAGGCCTTTTTTTTCACAGCAGACATTTTGACAAGTCACAGTAGCAAAAGCACAGGTGTAAATAATGAGATTAATGATGGCTGAATTCCATTTAGCTGTTTCAGTTTCAGGGTCTTGGTAATTTCGCATGCTGTTTCACTGTCATTATTAATGTTATTAGTTACACCTGTGCTTTTCCTACTACGACGAGTGAAAATGTCTGCTGTTTTTTTCCTTCCCGCTGTAGGAACAGATCTATAGTTGTAAGTATAGGACATACTGTAGATAGTTTATTGTCGTAGCACTGCCACAACACTTCTAACACACAGAGCAGAGCCATTTGTATTGTATATTGTTGTATATTGCTGATATGAAATTGAACTGAAAGTGTATAAATTGAATTTGTGCACAATCTCTCTCTCTAGGAACTAAGGAGTGGCACAATGCTGAGGATCTCTGTCCCAGAGATTGCTACCTCAGAGCTCGGTGAGATACACACACACACAAACACACATTATTTTTATTTTTTTGCTGCACACACACACACACACACACACACACACACGCCTGTAGGATGGGTGCAGAAAAACAAACATACTGTTTGCAGAGATTTAAGATTGGTGGTTGTTATTGGCCAGTAATGCTTTCTGCTGTTGAAATGTGTGAGACCACACATACACACACACACACACACACACACACACACACACACACACACACACACACAGATGGCTGAGTCAGAGTAGTTAGGTCCTGGAAATTAGGTTTGAGAGCTGCCCTACGTTCACAGTGACGTATAATCTTGATGTATTGAGAATGCCATTACAACACACACACACACACACACACACACACACACACACACACACACACACACACACACACACACACACACACACACACAGCATCCGACTGATAGTGATTAAGCCACTACATCAGTGAAGTTTCAGTGTAGCTTTGAGAGAAAAATCAGATGCGCCTGAAATGTTTTTTTTAATCTTTTAATCTAATTTTCTTCTTAATTATCTGTGGCAAACATGCTAGTTAAAATTGGACTAAAAATAAACGGGACTTAAGTCAAATCTTTATCTTCTCCCTTTGGAAATATGTTGCATATAAAGAACATTTTAATTAGACTATTTAGAACTGAATTAACTATTAGTTACTACTGGGAACTGTATTGTGTGTGAATCGGAACCTGTCTGTTTCTTGGGTCAGTAAAATTCAAACGGATGGTGGTAAGCTAATGTGCTTGTTTCTAGTTCTGCCAACAGAGCACAAAGATCCATGTCTGCTATTACTCTGTAACTTCATACATGTACATGTTTGTCCTGAGGCCCACAAGCTTGAGGTTAAAGTTTCTAAGTCAAATCAAGTCAGTGTTTTCACTCAAATTTTAAAGGGCTGCTTTGCTGCCAAGCCATTAACATCCCTCAGCAAATCCATTTAAAAAAAAAAAAAAGAAAAGAAATTAATGCTAAAACGAATTCATTTGAGCTTCTGTTGCTCTTAACTAACCTTGTCCTGTCACAGCTTTCTTTTAACATTATGTTTCCTTAACATTTTGAGTAAAACATTAATAGTCTAAATAGTCTGCCAGTCAAACGTTTTTGACTCAGACTGTAGTTCTGTAAAGTTTAGTTTTTCCATACTAAACATTTTGACACATAACAGATAATTGCTTGTGCAGTTTTCCGTGGTAGAAAAGTCCATTCAGCTGTTAAAATATGCCAGCTTGAAATTCTTGTAAATGACTTGTTACTGAAGACAAGACTGTATTTTCAATCTGGTTTTATGTTTCCTTAGCAAAAACTAGCTAATGGCCAAGTACTTAGGAATAGTTAACATGTACACTGACAATATATTTTATTTTTGAGCCAATTAAAGCAGAGATCAACCGGTGAATCTGTACTTTTGTGTTGTTTACCACTAATGGGTCCCTGGGTCTGTTCAGACCTCAACATCTGCTCTGACCATGAACCTTCCAGATTCTTAATCTTCTCTAGCTTTTCTTAAAGCTCGCCCTTTATTTTTTTCTTAAAAGACTTCACCATCACTAAGGTGTACGTCTGCCTTTGTCTCTTTGTCATGCATTGCTCCCCATTATTTAGTAATCGATCCTACAGACGAGGCTTTCTCCCTCTAATGAAATGGCATTTATCCACCTCTTCCCTGACCTTTCCCACTCTGGATGTCCAATTAAGATAGCCTGGTGACGTTGATTAGGAATCTGATTGGTCAGAGTTGTTGGGAGACACAGTAACACTAATTACTGTTGTATTGGTGGTTCTTTTTTAATTTCCTTTTTTGTTTTCTGATGTTGAGGAGAAGAGGACACAAATTGGGACAGGATGGGCATCATGAGACAATTCTGTTTTAAATGAATACATTTTTTCTTGTTCTATTCATCCAAGGCTGATAGTGGAAACACAATAGTTTAGTGAGCGCTGTGCTCTTCTCGTACAATGTTCAGTCATGCATTTGCCGGAAATTACTCTTAAAATTACATCTTGTATTTCTCCATTGTCATATTTTCGCTTTTCTCCTCTGATTTATTTCAGTGAGGAAATGCCTTCAGGCGATTCGTTTCATCCTGCCCAAGGAAGCTGCCATGAAGGTTTGTGGATTTGAAGGTTAATTATGGAAAAACACTGCAAAAAGAAACCACATCAGGCTACATGAATACTTATTTAGACACCTGTGGACAAACCTGTGCTAGCATGGCATTATTTTTTGATCAATAACGCCATGCCAGCGTAGTTATTTAATATGTAACCGTGTGCAGAGAGACTATACACTCAGAGAACTAATGTTACAGTGTAACTAGATGTTCTGTATCACTATTTTGGTTGACAAATGCATTCTCATTCTTTTATTTAAAATGACATAAATCTAAATTGATGCAAACAATTTGCTTTGCTGGAGTAAAATAGTTTTGTGATAATGAAGAAACTTTTACGTACAGTTTAATAAATTCTGTAAAAACTGTTCACATGTTGTTATGCAGGTTTTGGTGAAGTGGTACAACATCTACAACGCCCCCGGTGGTCCGAGTACACATGCAGAGTGGAACCTGTTCGTCACCTGTTTCATGACACTGATGGGCTACAACACTGAGCGCCTGAAATGGACACGAAACGTGAGACCGCTGTAGAAGTGTTTTCTCTTCTAAACCTGCAAAACCTTATTTTAACTTTGATCACTAATTCACATGTTTTGACCTTGCACTCTCTGTCCTCCCTCCTGTTTCCCCAGCTGCATTTTGAAGTGCCTCTCTCTCCAGTGATTGCAGCGAAGAAGGCTCGTCCCTCTGACGGAGGCTCTGATGAGGTGTGTGTGATGAATGTCTGGTCTCTTGTGATGTCTGTGGCACAATTAGCACATCGTCAACTTTAATGTGTAGTTTAAGATAACTTAAAGGAAGAATGGACTCTCCAGCATTTCATTTGTAGCAATCATAATACAAAGGGAATGTGTGATTGACACAACCACATTGAAAGGTAAAGCTTTTGGAAAAATAATTTGATTTTAATGCTGATTTCCAGAACAGGAAACATTCTTCATTATGTCACATACTATATCTAGATACTCTTAATAGATGCATAACAATGGAAATAATTGTAATAATAATTATAATAATATATAAAAGTTGGTCAGACACTGAAACAAATGTGGCAGTCCTTTTCTTGTGGCATGGAGAGCCAGTCAGAAAAGTCATTTAGCTTTCATAAGTTACTGTGGGTGGGAAAAATAAGAACACAGCCAAAACACCATAACAGTTTTGGAAAAAGGGAAAACCCAACGCTCTAGACAAACCCTAATAACCCAGGGGACAGTTTAAATGTGTGCCTGAAATAAACTGGTGACATAATTGAGAAAATAACCTGTAGTCTGTCCTACAGTCCTAAACACACAGACGCGCACGCACACACACCGTTTTAAGAGAAAAAATACTCCAGATTAAATGTGGAGGGTTGTTAAGTAATCTGTGTTTATGTGGGTTCTCACCAGAGTGAAATATGACTGTCAAATGTCAATCAGCTGCAGGCTCAGGCTGTGCTTTGTAGTGTTTGTGTTTGTTATGCTGTTAACCCTGTCAGCCTGTGTCCTCCAGATGGTTCACCATTCAACTTCATGCTGCCCACATGTGGTGATTGTTTTGCAGCTACAATTAATACACACAATTTTGGTGATCGATTATAAAATACATTGTAAAAATACATATAAAAGATTCATGCAATGTCTATTTTTCCATTCTCTAAGCTATAATGAAACCTTCTGAATGTTGTAGTTCTTTTGCTCCTAACACATGCTGCCCTTTTATCTGTCAAAAATGCAGTAATACATCTTGGAGACCATTTTGCTGTGCACAAAGCTTTATTATTTATTATATGTGGTTATATGCCCTATACCCAAAACAATGACTGGTCAGAGAATGCACCTTTTCTACTGGCTTTCATCTCGGTCTCCTTTCTCTGTAGGACTGGGACTACTTGTTGGGGTCTCATTACCACCGTCAGATGAATTCCCAGCCTGTCTGCGGTCCAGTGGACTCCAGTGGCTCCAACAATACTCTCATCACAGAACCTGAGGGTCTGTCCTCTGTAAGTAACTCACTCTGGGTGGGTTGATATATTGGATGTTGTTTGATTCAGTTTGTTTGTTTTGCATATTTGGGTCACCCCATGACGGCTATGATGCACTTTGTTTTGATAAGACTTAATGCTGCGTAGATTCAGATGCATGTTGCTGGATGCAAACATTATAACCTTCATGGAAGGAGGATTTATAGCAGGACTGCTGTATTAGACTGCATTCATTTTAGCTGCTTGTACTAAATAAACTGGCAACTGAGTGTATATTTTCTGCTTTAGTGAAAGGTAATGGATAAATGGTTGAAACTTTGAGTTCTGCCACTCCAGTACAATAGTAAAATAGTACAAAATGCAAACTTGACTAAACCTGTTCATCAACAATGCACATGGTCAATTATTACAAATTGACTGCTAAATTGTACAGTCACAATATTTCCCCTGTTGAGAAAAGGTGAACACACATAATTGTTTTCAGTACTTCAGTGTAATTGTACACCGTTCTTTGTCTTGCACACTTGCAATTTTAACTTCTTTTCTTGTTCTGCTCCTTCTTTCTTTGTCCTAGGCGTCCTCTCCCTCCAGTCCATCTCTGAAGTTGGACAGTTCAGCTCCTCTCTTCCCTCACATTCCTGCTCTTTTCTACGTTCTCCATCTGCTCTATCAGGAGCTGCAACTGGACGAGCTGCAGAGAGCAAGAGCCACATCACTGGTCTGTCTGCTGCAACAGCTGGCCAGGTAACCACTACTAATAATCACAAAGAACTGAATGAATGTGAAACACTGAAAAACTGTCACTTTAATACTTAAAGGTTACAAAACAAACAAGAGACTTGTGCCATTTATTGCAAACAAACAAAACCTGGTCTACTTTTCACAACTCTCACCATGAGAAGAAAAGGTGAACACATATAATTGTTTTCAGTGAAAGCTTGCGTGTAATCAAGGCTCTTCAGTGACGTGTACTGAGAAATAGACTTCAATGCATTGTCAAGTGACTGCTGTGATTGGTGACAATGAAAATTACAGAACAGGTTGAGTGGGAGAGTGAAGCGCTCTTCAGAGTAATTGGCCTGTGTTGGTCAGTATGTGGGCTGTTGTGAAGTATGATGCAAATTTGTACCCTCTTTCTGCTGTATCAGTCCAACTGGTTAAGGCTAAAATCATGATACCGATTGTTTTATTAAGCATTTTTTGGGAGTGAATTTTTTTATGAACATTTATCTCAATGATTTGAGGAAGACATTGATTTTAATGCTCTTCACACATCCTATATTACAGTGACATATTATTTTAGAATAAATCTCATTCAAAACAAACAAATGAAATATATAAAAGTGAATGCAATTCACAAAATCAGATTCTCATGTAAATATGGAGGGATTTGACCAGATCAGTGTGTCCCCTAACAGAAGCATTCATTTATGGTGCAGGAAATTTCTGCCCACAGAAAAATAACTAATCAAAACTTGAGGGCAAAAGCCAGAAGTGTCTCCCAGACTGCAGTAAAAAGGACTGCATTTAAAGAGGACTGGATTCCTCCGCAGTGATCGGTCATATTCACCTACACTCCTATCAGATACATTGATTTAGTGTAGTTTTTAGATTCCATCATCATCATTTTAGATTCCATCATCATCCATTACTGTACTTTCAATATCAGATTTTAGATATTAAGAATACGGCATTAAAAATTATTATTTTTTTAAAGATTATTATTTATTTTCACACAGTAACTGGCCTGGAGAAGTTACAATATAATTTATTATCATGGAAATATCTGTTGATGTGTTTAATAAGTGGTTATTTTTTTACACTCAATTCAAAACAACTTTATTTATCCCTGTAATTATGCAGCAGGTCAACAGATACACACACACAGTAGATGGGAAAAGACAGAAAAACACATCACAAAACTAAAAACAATCAAAGGCTACAAGCTTTAACAACTATATGTGGAATTGGTAATAAATAAATATAAATATCAACAATCTAAAAGGATACACAAGGTAATGAGGCCGTACAAAAGCATAAAAATGGAAAAAACAGGAATTGAGAAGGCTGAAAGCAGACTGTATGCTCATTAACTATTTCCCTGTGTGTAACACGCACACGTGCACACACAGTCTTGTTGGTACGGGATTAAAAACTATTGATTATTTTATGTTAAGCAGAATGGTAATGACTCACGGCTGTTGCTGACTCAGAGTATGTGTTTAATTACTGCTCAAAAACAAGTTTAGTGCCACAGATGCTCTTTGAGAATGTGGAGCATTCAATGATTTTATTCAACGTCCTGCAGCAATTTAGAGTCCAGCTGTGCAGAGATCTGCACCAGGAGAGACCTGGTACAATATAGACTTAACAACCTAGTGATACAAGTTTAGAAATGTTGCCACTGTGAGTGGAAATATTCATTTTCTTCACTATGGTGTGTATATATACTGTATGTATATGGTATATATCATTGTTTTGTTTTTGTTTGCAGAGACCTTCAGTTGGAAGAGTATGTGGATCTGTACTGGAGAGACTACCCTTCTTTAATTAGTGGCTTCAATGAGAGCTGCCTCATAGACCAGGGTAAGACCCATTCGATAGTCTAATAATCAAGTCAGGAAACCGATAAGACATGCCGTAGTGCAATAGAGAGGGCAGGATCGTCTGCTACTAATAAAGGTCGGCTCTACAGTCCATAGGGTTCATGTGCATACCTGCCGTTTCTTGTAGTATAGCTCTTAAATAGTGAATATACACAGGTTTTGGACAGAATAACAGGAAAGGTACTTAACAGTCCTTACCGGTGAAGTTCCACTTGTAAACACTGTTTCTCTTTGTTAAAAGTAGTTTTTAGGACACGTCAACAAACACTGTCCTTCAATGAATGGGTACTTGCAGGGCTGTTGGAGTGTAACGTGTTTCTGTTATTTTGTCCACCTCTGTATCTAATTTGTATTCAACTTGTGTCGCTGCATTTGTAATTGTGGTTTACTGGGTTGTAAAGGTTGTATGTATTGCAGGGGACATTGTTTTTTTTGTACTATTTAAGAAATACGTTTCCATAATTAACTCTCATTCATTGGCTCCCTCTGTCATCTCCTTCCTTTCCTCCCTTGTTCTCTGTCTTCAAAATCCATGTCATGTGTGCTCCTTTTTCCTACCTCCATCGACCTTTGTCTTCTTTGTCATCCCTGTCTTTATCACCTTCTCGTCTCCTCTCTTTTGTCCGTCTCTGCTCGCTCACCCTCCATCTCCCTCCTAAGCCCTGTTTGGTCAGATGCAGCGTCCATCCTTCCTGAGGGCGGAGCCTCCCTGTGTGCTCAGCTGGCTCAGTAGCTGTCTGAGAGGGGAGGAGGTCCCGCCTTTCCCCTACCTGCCTGGCATCTGTCAGAGGACCAGGCTGCTGGTTCTGGTACGACTTTATTTAGCTATTTTTTTACTTTTAGCAATCATAACCTTTAAATGTGTGATGATCATGTGACCCAACCCAAATTTATATAGAGAATTAAATCACAACATGCAAAGTGGAACAGAACAGATTAGCCTGACGTTCTCAGGAAAAATCTTGAAAACTGTGAAATTGCCTGTAGTAGAGGCAGACAGAAATCATGAGGGAACACAAATGTCCCTGATCTGTGGACAGTTACATGGTACACGTCTTAGACGACCAGGCTACATGGACGACAAAGACGTTGTATATATTGTGACACGTCACAGGGAGTGAGGAACTGTAGCTGTAATTGAAAGGTTAAGTACAATGTTCTAAAGTATGGAGGGGTCTTGTGATGTCTAACAGTGTGTTTTGTACTTAACTTTAAAGAGGTTCTGTCTGTCTTTTTAAACTTGATTTTCCACCTGCTCCCTGGCTTTCTGGTGTGTGTGTGTGTGTTTGAGTGAGAGACAGCGAGGGTAAAGAGTTCGGCTTTGATTGAGACGCAGTCAGATAATCTATTTGCGCAGCACGTCTGTGATTCTTTTTTCTGAACATAAAGAGCAATTACGCCATGGTATGGCTGGAGATTTGTACATGCATGTGTGTGGCGCTGATGGATTCAACCTTCACGGAAGGAAGGGTACTTGAACAAGTCTTGTTTCCAGCTGCCATTGTTTCTCTAGAGGATGACGGAGGTGATGACGACTATGAGACAGACAGACAGATTAGAGACACAGACATATAGGTGGATATATATATGTACATATACATAGACTGTACAGATCAGATGTGAAAAGGTTCTGAGAAACTCAAGGCACCGTTAAATTAAGCATTTCCCATCTTGAATTCAGCTTTAAGAGGAAATTTCTAAAGTGGCAAATCTATTTAGTCAGGTAGACCTACATTCTCATGGGTCTGCAGTTGTTGACAACTAACTAACAAAGCCTGATAATCAGAATTAATTGCCATTTCGTTGCACTTCATTCATTATAGTTATTCGCTGAACTAGTCAGAGGGTGGTGATTCAGAGGTTCCAGGCTAATTCTTACACACATTTCTAATATCTTAAAAATCACATGTAGAAATGGGGGAGTGGACAAACAGAAACATTACTGTTGCTAACAGCTAACTAACAACTTACTATTTGATAAAGCAACCCTACAGTGAACACTAATATGGTGACGCTCACTCTGTTGGGTTGTACTGACGGTCACAGGTGCTGATTTGGACACAGTTGTCATTTCTGAGGCCATATTTTGTAGTTTTGTTAAATAGATATCTGTTAAGTGTCCTTGAGATGTTTAAAGTTTTTTGTGACCTCTATTCCTCTTTGCAAAGGCAGTTTGTTTGTGTTTGACATATCTCCTAATGACTTGACCTAATGACTGGCCTAACACTACAGTGAAAACAGCTCCAGAGCTAACTGTTCTGCCTATTCTACCATAAACATCAGATATGTAAATGGTTACAATAACACCTAAAATTACACTTACACAGAATTCAAAAGAATGTAGTCTGTGTAGATGGTGCATATCTGCATTTCTACATTTATAGTTTTAAACTGCTGCTGCTGCTGTTACCTTTTTTGCCTATAGGTGGCGCATGTTGTTTTCGACTGCAGGTCTGACCCTGCGGACACTGCATCACTGTAAATGAATATTGGCTGTATTAACTGAGCCTAGATTTGGATGCTTTATATCTACCACACTGCTCTTGAAGATGGAGGACTAGACAGACTGACATGATTACAAACAGACTGAGTTTCTGAATGTTTTCGTCACTAGCTCTTGTTTTTACCCTTATACAGTTTTTCCTAACGCTATGCTGGTTCATATTGTGACGGATATAATTTCTGCCGGGATCTGTAGTAGGAAGAGTAATGCTATTATAGTAGAAATGGCTAATGAGCTAGCCCTCTGGTTCACCTCCCTGTAATTCTAAATGCCTCCTGAGTTAAATATTCTCAGCCAGGATCTTCAGTACCACTCTGTCTGCCAGACATTTAGTGTTTGCTTATTAGCTGGAGTGTTATAAAGAAGATCCATCATCATATCCACTTACTTTTCATGTACCCGCTTTTCATGAAACCACTCTTCATCATTTAAACATCCAAAAGAAGTGCCGTGAACGTCATTTAAAAGTGGGCATAATAGAAATATAAAGACAGAAAAAATATGTGTCTTTCTTGAGATTGAACAAGCGTTATCATGTTGATTACCTCAGGTCATACAAGTTCACACAGACGATAATTCTGAAATAATTCTTTTTGCCATATTTATTTTAAAAAATTTCAAATCAATCACTTGAAATTTGAATGTAGATCCAAAAACCATATTGATGTAGGTTTTGACTGAACAAATGATGCCAAATCTGATTTTTGCTTTTTTGTATTTATTTTTCTCTTTGTTTGTGTTTCTCTCTCCTCAGAGTTATGCTCTCTACATCACCAGAGATGAAAATGCTACCTCGACAGATGTATCAAAGTACCTGGCCAAGCTCTCTGCAGGTCTGTTTTTGTGACTAAAATACCTTAAAGATCATTTTACTTGTCTATAATTGCACCCTGGGACTGTCTTTTGTGTGTGTGTGTGCATGTGAACACTTATTGGCAACCAGCCCTTATTACCTGCCAGTCCCGTGGTTTCCTGCTTCAAGGCCCAGTAACACAGAAAGAAAGGTGGCAGTGACGTAGATTTGCACGTCAGCCTATGTCCTGTATTTGTTTTTGCTTCGACAAAAAGCCGATACAGTGCTGAGATGACCGCAGTCGTTGCAGGTATTTGATCAGCCTCTTTTCCACTGACACTGAATTGGTCATTGACTGTGGGTGGTGAGAGAATCCATAGTGACAGTTTTTTCCCAGCTCTATGTTGATATTTTACAGTGACAAAACAAAACCAAACAACAGATGTCATCCCACATAAATGCAGTCCTCCACTCATCAGGAACAAAATGTCACCTTCATTGAACCCACAGTTTAAGTGCCCATTCTTTTTAGTGACAAATTTTAGCAACCAACCAGTGTAGGTTTGAAAATGCTTTAATGCAGTCGAGAGTTGTTTCCTCCAAGAGTTGTGAAAATGCGATGAGCATTGTTTGACATCTCACAAATGGGAGAACAAATGAATCACCCCGTTGGTCTCTTTCTCCCTCACTCGTCTCTTTTTCGCTCTCTCATCCTCCACTTTCTCAGGCCAGAAGTCGTGTGCCAATGAACCAAACTTCAGAAGGTAATTCAGTTCATAGCACTGAGAGGAAGAGCTTCATGATTTAGTGTAGCAGCTCCAGTAAGAGGATTTGTAATGTATGATTTGATTCTTTTTAAATCACTGTAAATCATGAAGTTTATTTGCTTGTGTATTTTGTAGAAAATACATCAATATCATTTTAAAAAGCATGCAAACATTACATAACCCTAACCCCAAATATTAAAGGTGCCCTGTGGCGTTTTCATGCAAACAAAGTTGTGTTTACTTTCAGTGTTTCTCACCAGAGCACGTTGTATGTGTCCTTGAGGTCTAGTAAACATGATGAATGTATTTCCTTCCTCTTCAAACATATTTAAGCAGAGTTTCATATATATTTTGTAACACAAGTTGTTTACACCCTTGTGTGCTAGCTAGCAGTCTTCTTCTTCTCGGCGCATTACCACCACCTGTTGATCAGTGGAATAATGTAAAGCCATTGGCAGGAATGTGTACTGTGAACAAAAAAGGGACCCACTCACAAAAAAGATGCTCCATAGTGCTATTAGAGGTCAAAAACTCTTACTAATCATTGCTGTAACTAATATGTATGTACATTTGTTTTAGACAGAGCAGTGTGAAGGTCAGGTTTTCCAGTGAGAGTCTGGCTGAGCAGCTGGTGGTGTGGCTCACCTCAGAAGGTAAGACAAGCAGGACTTTTTTTCAGATTTTATCTATATAGAGGAAGGTGTGCTGAAGCCATATCCCTTTTTTCAGCACATTACTGGTTCACATTAATGCAGATTTACACCTGTGACACTACAGTATGTGAACTCTCACAGCCAGACCACATGCCTGAAAAGTCAGATCTAGTAATTAAAAACATTTGACTTTATAGCAGAGTGATTTGAAAATATGTGTGTGAGTTTAACTCATCAATAAAAACTCATGTGACCATTAATTCTTTGCATTTGGGAAACGGGACTGGCTTTTCTACCTGCTATGACACATTTTTTCAAGTTCAAAGCAGCAGCCTCCAAAGTAGGACTTGGCTTATTATTTGACTCACTAAAAAACACTCATTCCTCTCTTTTCACCGGTTCAGGTTTCACCCTGAAAGACTTGGAGTCAGTCCCCTTTGGCGTGGCTTTGCCCATCAGAGAGGCCATCTACCGCTGCCGGGAGCAGCCGTGTTCTGATTGGTCAGAGGAGGTCTGTCTGCTGATTGGGCGACAGGATCTGACCAAACAAGCCCACAAGATGACCCTGGCCAAGAGCAAAGCTGTGAGTGTGAAATAAGTAACACCCAGAGTTAGACAGAGTCTCTAAAACTCTGAATCCATTGTTATCGTGTCCAAAATATCGTAATATTTTATTGTGCCTGACCTTGTACTTAAACCTTGTTCCTCCAGGTATTTGCAATCTCAAAATTGTACTCAAAGTCCACCAATCCCTGCAATATTTGTGAGGGCTTGCAGCCAGGCCCAGTCCCTGCAACATTTAAAAATGTTCAGAATTGCTTGCTTATTTTTCCAATCACTTCCATCATCTTTAAACTGTGGTTTTAATTGTTGCTAAAGAAAGTTTTCTCACTTATTACATGAATCGGTCTGTAACACAAAGGATTGCATGTTCAAAAATAAAACATTGAAAGTGTCCTGATAATCTGTTATTAAAGTAGTTATAATAACATATTAATGCCTTCATACTAGCAATATTTTTGCAGCAGTAGCTGCCACCCCCCCCCCCCCCTCAAATCAATGGACATTCCTCTTTGGAATAATCTTAAAACGTGTAGCGTTGTTGAGATAAAACTGAAGGCTGTCCAAACTGTCATTGTGGCTGTACGTGAATAGTTTGTGTGTGTGTGTGTGTGTGTGTATGCGTGTTTGTGTGTGTGTGTGTGTACATTTCCAGTCTGTAGGTTCAGGTCTGTCCTTGGAGCCTCCTGCGACCACAGAAGCAGATGAGGAGGAAGATGGGATGTCGGACATTATTCAAGAGGTAACTGATGCATTAAACATGATGTCTTGCATTGTTTGTCTGTCTTCACTCTAAAGATAATCTTTAATAAGCTTTCATTAATTATCTGAAGAGGGCTTGTTGTTGATACCAAATACAGGAGTTCCTGAGTGAAAATTTGTTCCCCTCTCCAGGTCACAGGACTGATCTGGAGTCAGGATCTGAGGGTTCAGGAGGTCAGGAGGCTCCTGCAGAGCTCCAGGCCGGTCCGGGTCAGTGTTGTCCAGTTACCAGAGGTTTCGGACCATGAGTACATAGAAGAGAAAGAGAACAAGTGAGTATAACGTATGTGTCTGTCCTGATTGCCCTTGGTCTTGGAACATAGATGCTCACAGAGAAGCAACCCGGCAATTTCAAAGGACATCTGTCACTCTTTTGCAGTTTTACATAGATAAATTATTGGAATGCGGTGGCCTATACCTCTCAATTACATAGATTTATCTGACTCTAAATCTGTAATGTTTCCTTAGTTCTAATTCCCTGTTCTCTTTCGTCCTCATCTTTGTGTCTTCCCCAGACTCCTGCAGTTGTGTCAGAGGACCATGGCTCTTCCAGTTGGCCGGGGCCTCTTCACTCTCTTCTCCTATCACCCTGTACCGACTGAACCTTTACCTGTCCCAAAACTCAACCTGACAGGTAATGTGATAATGTTAAAATATGCACACCCTCACCCCAGTCTATAAATTGGCTAATGTCATTAAATATATGGAATATTATAGTTTCAGAAAGGAAGACTGAGAAAATGTGATAAATCCACTGGGCACCTCTGGTTATATCAGGGAATGGATACCTCAATATGAATATGGCAGAGTGTATTTTGTTGATTATCATGTACATTGAGGTTTTAATTCTTGCTCTTGAGGAAATTAGATGTACAAATCATTAACAAACTAGGAAGGAAAAGCTCTTTCTGCCCTGTGGCACAGCTGGACATTCTTTATGTATATATTCTGTGTAAAGACTCAGGATTTTTGTAGTTCTGTATTATATTTTGCTGTGTATATCTATTTTTGTACCTCAGGCCGCGCCCCTCCAAGGAACACTATGGTAGATCTGAACAGTGGGAACATTGATGTTCCTCCCAACATGACCAGCTGGCCCAGCTTCCATAACGGAGTAGCTGCTGGACTCAAAATAGCCCCTGCTTCACAGGTCAGTCTGAAACCACAGCTTCACTACCTCTTCATCAGGCCTTGTGGTCAGTTTTACGTACCTGCAGCTGATTACTCACCTGTTTCTACAGTCTGCCCCGCTGGATTTCTATTAAATTTACTGTCGTAGTAAACCCTAATGTTTTTGATGACGCTGTAACATTTCCTCTAATGTCACCATCAGGCTGAAATTTCCACTGGTATACAAGAAGAATTAATTGACATTAAATGTATTTAAGAAATTCATGGTCCCTTTAAAAGATTTTACAGCTTCTTAAATTTGGAAATATTCAGACAAACTCAGACAAACTCAGACTGAGACTCTGGTCCCAGTTGTTCATGTTTGCATTGTAAACTTTCTCCCTCTTCTGCAGTAAACAAACCGCCTTTATTCTTGTACAAATAAATGTGACTTTCCTTTTTGTTTATTAAGGTGGACTCAGCCTGGATAGCCTACAACAAGCCCAAGAGCCCTGAGCTGGCCAATGAGTATGCAGGCTTCCTTATGGCCCTGGGCCTCAATGGACACCTCACCAAGCTGGCCACGCTCAACATACACGACTACCTCACCAAGGTACACACACATGAACACAAAGGCCTACATGTGCAGGAACTGGCTCAGTATTACTTTCACACCTCGTGTTTCACAGCAACAAACTAAGCAAACATACAAAATGTATTTTTAATCGTACAGAGGCAGACATATTTTGGGTTTAATGAATACTTTCTACCTTAATGCTAAGTTTGTTACTGTCGTACAAACACACACAGTACGCACACCCACTTACAAAAAATTGCAAGAAAGGAAAACAAATATGAACTTAATACAGTTTATACAAAGGTACACTTATCTACTCATTAACTTGCACGCACACACACACACACACACACACACACACACGCACACACACACACACACACACACACACACACGCATGCACACACACACACTTCTCTAGATGACTGTAAATGAGAGCCATACACTTGCATCAGAACCAGGCAGCCAGTCAGAGCGAAACTCTGCTGTCTGAGAACTTTGAAACAAAGACGAGTCCTTCCCACTTTCAGGTGAGAAAAACAACAGGATGCTTCAAGCCAGATCTTTATTTTGCTTAATTAAAAAGTCAGTGTAAAGATGTGGTTAAAGATAGCGAGTAACCATTGCGCCAAGTCCACACAGAGAGTATCCAGACTGGGTTCGAGATTGATTCATTTTCAGTTCCCATTTTGATTCAGGATGTGAATTGAAGGGCTTACCTTATTAGTCATTTCTCTATAAATGAGACGTAAGAATGCTCTCATATAGATTTTAAAGTCCACTCCCTGAAATGGTTGAACTAGAAATATTCATATATTATTCATTCATTCATATATATGCCCAGAGTGTTTTTTTTCTCCTTTGCATTATAAGACTCTTGTTGACCATAAAGGTTATTGTACACATTTGATGTTAAAATCATTTTGTAGGTCAAAATGCCCTTTTGCAGAAGTTGGGAAGTGAATGCCCCGATATATTCAGTGATCTCATCTTGTACGTTATAAATTCCACCATTAAATATTTTATGTTTAGTTGAAATTATACGCTTTAAAATATTATTTTCTGTCAAAGAAACTGGCAGCTCTGAGTAACACACACTGATGTATTGTCCAAATCAAACAGCAGGAAACACTGCAGAGCTGCACAATAGATATAAAATAAAGACAGGTGTGTGTAACTGACAGCCTTCAGTCTGAATGAAAGCCATGAACGTGGTCGACAGTGAAGCCTGTTTGTAGCTGGTGGTTTTCTGTCAGTTTCTATTCTCGCTGTAAAAGAGAAATTACGCTGACATACTCTGGATCACTTCATCAGAATTGTGTATGGTTGTGGTTTTAGAGAGAATGATGGGGTGTGTGCGTCTGTCCCTCATCTTTTAAGCTTCCCAGTGTGTTCACCTTGTTGCTGCAGCCTTTTACAAAGACAAACTGAGTCCGTGTCATTTGTTTAGTTTTTTTAAATTGTGGCTTGAAGATTATCTGAGTGTTGATGTCCATTTAAAGGAAATGTGTTTTTGTAGGATATAATCTCTGCTGAAAAAACTTTGGTTGATATTTAATCTCTATCTTTAAAATCTATTTTCAGTGAATCCACTAGAGAAATGAAGCTAGTCAAACATTTTAACATTTTGTTGTTGTTTGGTCTTTTCCTGGATATTTTTCAGCATTTCTTAATGAATTGTGTTTGTAGAAAAGATTGTGGTTTAGAGTTTACTGACTGATTGAGGAATTAATTCATTGGCTGAATGTTTAGTTGGTTTGTTGGCATTTTAATTGATTAACCTGACAATTAGCAATTAGTCAGTCTGTTAAATGGAGTGATTTATCTTCAACTATCCTTTACAAAATTAGTCCTACATGTTCTCAGCAAATTGGCCTCTGAATGGCATCCAAATAAGAGATTTGATTTAATGAACAGCAAATCAGTCAAACACACCAGTGGTGTGTCAGCGGTTGGTGAACGGATCTTTTAATTTGAATATACAACAAAAATTTACTTTACACTCTAAATTTTAAATTATAGATGACTTATTTTGGAGTGTTGGTGTTATAACATGTAGGGGGATCGTGGTATGCCTTTGTGATTAGTAAACACACACACACACACACACACCCACACCGGGGGGATCCACAGGGGTCTAATGAAAACTGTCAGTCATGGAAAGCTGACTGGACCAGAGTCTCAGTTAAAGCTGATTACATAGGGAGTCATTTGTTCTGCTGCAGCAGGTGTTTAGCACACAGGGACACACGTCACACTGGATGGTCTGATGGTCTGACCATTCTTTGAAGAAATCCATTTATTTGTAGAAAAGACCCTTTGCAAAAAATGTTTTAGAAAAAAATCCCTCAGATCTCAGCTTTCAAAATGTTCACGCACTGCATGATGAGTCAAAATTGTCCTCGGAAGTTATGAATATTCTTATCATTGACAACTGTTTGTCCTGTCTTTGATACCTCAAATCCACTGTTTACTTCACTTTATTTTTTTACTTTCTGTCGCGCTGTCAGGGCCATGAGATGACCAGCATTGGGCTTCTTCTGGGCGTGTCTTCAGCCAAACTGGGCACCATGGACATGTCAATTACCCGCCTGCTTAGTATACACATCCCCGCCCTTCTCCCACCCACTTCCACTGAGCTGGACGTACCACACAATGTTCAGGTAAGAGTGAGCGTGCATACCTAAATGTCAGAATGAGAATGGATAAAGTGCAATGAGGAAAAATATTCATTGTGTACTGTGAAATTGCAGAATTGTAAGTGATTATATATGAGTATATGAGTAATTTCACAGCTATGTGTCTGTGTGGATCATGTTTATTAAGATCTGCAAAGTGTCAAGAAATATCTACAAGGATGTACAATTTGTTTACACACTCACACAAAAATTAAACTATAAGCATTTAATTCTGTCTCTGTCTGTTCTGCAGGTTGCTGCTGTAATTGGCATTGGGCTGGTGTACCAGGGAACAGGACACAGACACAATGCTGAAGTGTTGCTGTCTGAGATAGGTGTGTGTGTGTATGGTTGTGTGTGTGCAAAAGACAGACAGATGACACTAACACACAATGACACAAGACCTGGATTAACTGAAGGTTTAAAACAGGGGTACTCAGACTTTTTAATTAAAGGTCAACATATTGGTTTTACATATGGTCGGAGGTGCTGAACAACGTTGTCAAAATGCACCAGCATAAATGGAGCTGCAACGATCAGTCGACTAATTGAAGAGTCGTTTGACAACAAATTTATCGTCAACTATTTTTTTTATTATCAGTTCATCTTTTTAGTCACTTTCTGGGCAAAAATGCCAAACAGGTTTAAGCTTTTCAAATATGATGATGTCAATATATGTCATCAATATGTTTATTAACAAAATAATTGTCAGATAAATCGATAATGAAAATGATTGTTGGTTGCAGCCCTAAACATAAACACAAGTTAACGAACTTATCTCTACCTTGTTTTTTCTGCTCTGTTTTTATATAAGTATCTTTGAGTATTACACATATTGTATACTTGTGAGCACTAACTAGAGTGTGGGCTTGTTCAGTCAGACTAGCAACCCTTAAAAACAAGGAAATATATCCTTACAAAACTTGTGACTAGTGACTCTTCGATTGATGCTCTGTTGATCAACATTAAAAGCACTAACTTTACTTGTATTCAGGTAGAAGTGGTTGACCCTGTGTACCACGCTGTTCCACTCTTGACCTTTTGACCTTGCTTTGAGTGAGTTTCTTGTATTTTCTTGCCATGAAAGAAGGTATAATTCTGTTTTCTTTCAGGTCGACCCCCTGGTCCAGAGATGGAGTACTGTACAGACAGAGAGTCCTATTCATTAGCTGCTGGACTAGCGCTGGGCATGGTCTGTCTGGGGGTAAGTCACACACATAAAAACACTCTGCTGGTCAATTAAATATTTGCAGAAATAATCTTAATGTTGTTTTAACCTGCTGGAAGTTCCAGGTGGGCCGGGTTTGTCATATCAGAAAGAATCTGATGGTTTTAGGGAAACTGTCGGTCACAGAAAGTCGCATGAAGTTGAACTTTAAATGTTTATTTTGTTTGCACATGATATATTTTCCTCTTGATTTCTCCCTGTATATTTGCTTACTCCAGGGAGAAGCAATTGCTTTCTCACACTTTCTCACAAAAAATTTAAAAGTTTATTTATTGATGTTTTAGAACACAGAAACGTTTTCTGCAATTAAACTTCATTAAACTTATTGTAGTTTTATGGCTTGATTTTTGCATTTGGTCAGGCATCTACAGTAAAAAGAGGATTGAACCTCCATATCTTTCCTCATGAATGAGCATTAGTTTTTCCTCTACAATAGTACAGAAGTGGGTAAGGTTGAATCCCTTTTCGTCATCATCCTCTCCTTCCCTTGCCCATCCTCCCTACACTCTCTTTCTCTTGCAGCATGGCAGTAACCTGATTGGGATGACAGACCTGAATGTCCCTGAGCAGTTGTATCAGTACATGGTGGGGGGCCACCGCAGAGCTCAGGCTGGAGCCAGCAGGGAGAGACACAAGTCCCCCAGCTACCAAATCAAGGTAGATGGACGAATCAATTTCTGTTTCTATTAGGAAAGAACTGCAATGACACTATTATCTCAAATGTAATAACATTGTTATTGCAGTGTTCTTTCGCTGTACTATTATAACACACTGAATGATGTACCAATGTAAATGTTTAGTTTAATATACCTCTATGAAGCTGCCAGTCACAAGTCACACCTCTTCAAATAAAGTTGACTGCAACACTTAACTAGCGAAGTTTCACACATGTTGAAGTTAGATATGTTAACAACAAAACTTTGATAGATAGCTGACTAGTTACTGTGGTTAGCTAGCTTTCTCCAACATTATCAATGGTCGTTCCAGGAGGGTGACACTATAAATGTAGACGTGACGTGTCCTGGGGCAACGCTGGCCCTCGCCATGATCTACCTCAAGACCAACAACAGGTGAGAAAAAACAAACAACTGATGGATCCACCCATCTTTTCAACTCTTTGTACTTTCCATGTGCTGACTCATTGGACCATTCCTGGCCTTGGTGTTCCCTCTCTGAGTGCAGTGATTTTTGTTCTTGCTACTCTCCTACTCAAGGTTTGGACAATCGATTAGATATTAAAATCAAAAGGGTTTTGTTGTATCACTCAACCACTTTCCATTTTATTTTAAGATAAAAAACAATAAAAGTGTATGTTAAAAATACATTATGCAAATGATCACGAGGATGGCTATGCCACATAATAACATGTGGTACCTCAAAGCCAGTATTGTACATTTATGAACAGCAAACTCTATGACAGGAATCATCCACCATTACTGTGTTAACCCTAACGCTGAGTTTTATAAATATGGCCAAAGTGTGGTGCGTTCTACTTTTCACCCTTTTCTCGTCCATGTGAACGTCGAGCAGAACATCCTAACCTGCCCGATGAAAAATCTCGTCCCTCAGTAGAACAAGACTCCTCCATCTTGTAGCTTTCTGCTATTGGTCAAGAGGTTCCTGTCTTCTTCAGGGATCATCTGATGCCATCTCTCTATTGGTTGAGAGGGTGCTGAAGGAGGGTATTAACACCTCCTTGTGTCTTCCTGGTTCTGTCCATTAGGTCGATTGCTGATTGGCTGAAACCTCCAGACACTTGGTTCCTGCTGGATTTCATTAAGCCAGAGTTCCTGCTGCTGAGGGTTAGTGTGGCACTGTGTGTGTGTGTGTGTGTGTGTGTGTGTGTGTGTGTGTGTGTGTGTGTGTGTGTGTGTGTGTGTGTGTGTGTGTGTGTGTGTGTGTGTGTGTGTGTGTGTGTGTGTTTGAGAGTGATAATTTGTCCCACCTTTCCATAATCTGGTATACATGTCTCTCTTCTACCCCTCTCCTTCTCCGTCTTGCCTCTCTACCCTCTCAGACTCTTGCTCGGTGTATAATCATGTGGGATGAAATCCTCCCGAATACTGAGTGGGTGAAGAGTAACATACCCCAGGTGAGAAAATACACACATACACACACACACACACACACACACACACACACACACATATTTGGAGCTGTGATGCTGCTGATCACTGTGATTTTGGTTCATTTCTGTTGAGGTTGTTTCAAAAGGTACACAGATTTTGTTACTTACTGTAATTATTGTAACGATATCCAGTTCATCGGAGCTTTTCCATTTGCTGTTGTACGTACTTAATGTCTAGTAGGTCTTTCTTGATGCACACAAAGAACAACAGTGTAGTTAGCCTGAGCAGAAATAGCCCCCTGGATGAACAAGAAAAGAGTGTACAGTGCAGAAACACCTCAACAATACCTTAACAACTACCGTAGAGAAACGAGGCACCAGTTAGTCTGCTGTAAAGATTGTTGTGTTTCATTGGTCTGTTACCAGGAAAAGGCAGTGGTTAAATACAAAAATGGCTAATAATATATATAGGTGGAGCCGGCGTGCTGGTTATATTTTGCCCCTCTGTAAACATGGCAGTCTCTTAGAGAATTATGTGATTTTTTTTTTTTATGGTAATGATATGGCCATTGGTTATAAATGTTTCAACTTCTTTCTTTAGAAATTATTTTTTTTCTGTCTGGTTAGTATGTTGAACGACAATAAATACCAGTAACCAGAGCTTTAGCACATTCAGAATACTGTGATTGTAATCACGTACAAAACGCTGCACCATAGTTACATAGTTGATCCATAATCCAAAAGAGAATATATAATTGCTGAATTTATTCAACAACTTCTACAAAACTCAGTTTCTTACTTCAGCCTGTCATAACCAGCACTGGTAAAATAGTGTTATTCTGGTGATTGGATGTTACTTACTACAAAACCTCCTGCGACTTGTGGTCTTTTATATACAGCGTCTTGTACTTGTACTCCAGGAAACGACATTTGTTTTCAATACAACAATTCATATGATTCAATTGGGACAATAAGTTACTACTATAATACTGCTACTGTTTTCTTCTTTTGTTTTCAGATCATGAGGGGCGCCTTTGACCCCTCAGAAGACATTAACATGGAGACAATGGCGTGAGTATTTAAGCCAAAAACTGGCATTTTCATCACCTAAATTCTGGGTTGTACCTTGAATATTGTACCTCTTCAGGAGAATTTAGTGTAATGCATGTTTCTTTTATTTCAACAGCTTCTGATGCTCTCCACAGTGACGCACCACCGTAACTGATCATGTCATGTTATTTGTTTCTCTCAGCCAAGCCCAAGACTACATTACCGCCGGGGCCTGTCTGGCATTGGGCTTACGCTTCGCCGGCTCTGCCAACTCCGATGCCTTCGACTGCCTCTACGAGTTTGCTAAGACCTTCATGAAGATCATGTCCTTCGCTGGTACAGCTGCTGTTGTAAGTATTTGTAGTTTGTATGTGTAAGTTTGAATTTGTACTTAGGTCTGTTGTCAAAGTCGTGGAAAGTGCTGCCTTATTTACTTAGACTTTAGATAATGCTTTCTTTTATTTCCCCTTTGATCTCTCTTTCTCTGTCTGTCAACATGTGTGCTGGATCCTCTAGCAGATGGGTTATTACAACCTGCAGACCGGCCTGTCAATGATTCTGCTGGCTATGTCCATGGTGATGGCCGGCACCGGGAACCTGAAGGTCCTGCAGCTCTGTCGCTTCTTCCACAAGCGAACCGGTGGCGAGATGAACTATGGCTTCCACATGGCTCATCACATGGCACTGGGTCTGCTTTTCCTAGGAGGTGGCAGGTGAGACGGCAACACACACACACACACACACACATGCACACACACGCACACCATACAGGTACCGCTGTACAAAAACATGGCTGGAATTAATAAAAGCTTAAATACACTGACTGACACACATACACTTTAGATTTCTGCTCATGATTCTTTGATGAGGGCAGCGAGGTTAATTATATTCTACCCGTAGCCTGTCATATAGCACCTGAATTGCTGAATGTCAACAAGACTCAAATTACACACACACACACACACACACACACACACACACACACACACACACACACACAGTCAAACATACACTTAGGAGATTTGGGACTGTTGTTTCTGGGAAGGACCAGGTACGCCACGTACACACACGTGGTGTTTGGGTTAGCCACACAAATACACACGTCTGTTTTGGTGCTGTCCTGGGCATAATGAATGACATTTATACGCACACAAACTCACACACACACCCAAACCAGGTTCCTCCAACCACTGACCTTGGCCTATCTATTTTCAAGAGAAACAACGGCTCCCACTCTCTCATTACATGTTGCAAATGTTTCTCCACCTACAGCCGTAATCAGATGAACCTTTTGATTCGTGTTTTATTTTCGACCTGCCAGCTGAAAGCCCATGCAGCTGCTGGGACTCGGTTTGAAATGTCATGCACCGTAGTGCGAATTATCACGAGTGTGATACAGCGGGTCTGCAGAGGTTAAAGTGCATGCTGGTGCCATGTCATTGTTGTATTTCCTTCATTCTTGCTCGTCTGTCATTCAGTCTTTCACTCATTTGCATTGAAATGTTCTATTCACATTGACTTTCATCGTTATCGCTAAATCGCTGTCATTCAGTTTTTCTCATTCGTTTTCTCACCTCTGTTTTTTCACTCATTACCGCTAGTCTCTGTTGTGTGGCTTTTTCAGTTTTTTTTTCTCACCCTTCCTCCCTCTTTCCCTCTCTCTTTCTGTTTGCACACTTAGTTTCTCTTCCCATTTATTCAGTTTTTTTTTTAGCAGGAAACGGAAGTGAAAGTTAAGTTTTTCCACCCAAAGTCACACATGGCGTTCAGACTAATGATAGCTGTGAGTCTGTATCATCTTATACCACTGGCCTCAGAACTGGAGTTGCTCCCTGGAAGCTGCTCACTGCTCCTAAAATAATAAGCGTGTGTCAAATGTAGAGCAAACTTTCCCGCTGGGACGAATAAAGTAAAACTTCACACATCTTTATGGGAAGTAAACAATAATAACAGCTAGAAGTTTTATTTTTTGTTGCACGTACTGGAGGTTCATACATCAGAAGTTGAAAATGTCGAGCCCAGCATAAAAGGAAATTGACTCAGAAGAAGTGGTTGTTCGCCACCAACCTTCCTTTTGACGGCTCCATCGTCCTGTTATTGTAGCAGCAGTGGACCTAACCCACAAAGCAGGAAGTTTCTGTTTCTAATGTTGCTGTTTGTCCGTTTGAAAGTTGTCAAGTTGCACATTTCATTTAATGGTCAGGGAAAATCTGTGATATTATTGGTTGAAAAGATAAGACTGTTGATGCCTCACAGTTTGACCTAGGTGCTTTATTGAAGCAGTTGTCAACAAATCTACAATCAAGTCAGTATTTAACCATATTTGGTGAAGAGAGTAGAGTAGAGCTGGTGATTCCCAACAGTTTTGGCTTAAAACTAATAACAATACCAAAATATCTGCTTCCGCCCCCCCCTGTCTTATGTTAATGGTTGTAATGATCCAGTATCTCACAAGAAAATACAAAAATAGGCAAAAGTCAGAAAAATACATCTAATTTTGTGGAACAGAAATTTGTAATTTTCTTTCTTTCCTGTTGTCGGTCTGCAACGATCTTATCAATCAATCTGCCGAAAGTTTTCTCAATTAATTATTTGGTCTAAAAAATGTGTGTGAAAGATGTCCATCACAGTTTCCAAGAACCCAAGGTGAGTGCTTGTTAGACAAATTCTCAGAACTGAGAAGCTGTTTGACATTCTTGCTTTAAAAATGACAATTATCAAAATAGCTGCAGATTCTCTTGTGACCTCTAGTGGGATCCTGCCCCTCAGGTTGGGAACCAACCTGCTACAGAAGTGTAGCATAATACTTTCTTTTTCAGTACGTTATTATTGGTTGGACTTTTTTGTATACACAAAGTAACCTGAAAAAAATGCTGTTTGTCTGGAAGGAAATAATTGCTTTAAAAAAATCTTCTGCAAAATTCTCACCGAACCCCATTTATTTGCTTTAAATCCAACAGTTAAAAGGTCACTTTGATTCCCATACCACAAGTTCAGTCAGGTAATCTGTCCTCAGCTTTCAACAATTTTGAAACAACTGGCGAATGCAATTCTCAAAATTTTGCAAGCTATTGGATGATAATACCGCACCAGTGCAAAAGTGGCAGCAGTTATTTTATAATACATTCACTCGTCCAACTATCCAAATTGTCAGTTTAACACCGCTTATTCATTAGTCACTGTAATTGATTCCCCATGGTGGTGAATTTGGACCAGATTTGCTCTAAAATATGCCTGTTTACCTTCACCTTAACACACTGTTTTAGCTTGTTTGAATTGTAAATTTGTCAAAAGAATGTAATGTTCAGTGTGATTGAGGCTCTTAAGCATGCTAAATATGCCCCACGCAGCCATTTAATTGAAGAGCAACATCCTTTACCTCAGCTGACCCATAATAAGTATTCAAGTAACCTTCCATGTACAAACAGCCTTTATTGTCTGACCCGACTTTATTGTAATGACTTCATTAGTCAAAGTACATACTTAACTGCTAACTATTATGTTTAAGAGGCTCTGTTGTGGCCTGTGATGATGGTAACTAGATTACAACACACACCTGGTTTCATTAACAGAGAGGGTGTTTCATTTAGGGCAGAGCGTCTTTCACTTGTGAATTTTTGGCAGTGCTTTGTGTTTTCATGTTGAGAAAGACATTCCACTGTAATTTTGTTATTTTTATGCTCCTATCCCAAGCTTACTTCACACACCCATCACTGTGTGTGTATGTGAATATTTTGATTACAACTGTAATAACAAATGGACAATTTTAGTGCACACACTGTGTGTGTGAGAGGAATGTATTGTCCGTATTTATGATGTTTTTTAATGTTGTTTTCTGGTAGGTACACTCTGAGCACCTCCAATTCAGCCATTGCTGCTCTGCTGTGCGCCCTGTACCCCCACTTCCCTGCTCACAGTACTGACAACCGGTGAGACTGACAAACAAAATATGATAACAAGACCTTGGTCAAATAGTGTATACAGATGCTTTAATAAGATAAGTGCTTGTCTATCTTTATTTTATTAAAATATAATATACTGGATCTGCCCGGCCCTTTCATGTTCTACTGTAATCAAAAGCTGTGTGTTGATGATGCTCTTGTTGCTGCAGCTACCACCTGCAGGCCCTGCGGCACCTGGCCGTGCTGGCTGCAGAGCCACGCCTGCTGGTCCCTGTGGACGTGGACTCCCTGAAGCCCTGCTACGCCCTATTAGAGGTCACCTACAAGGTAAGTTAATCAAAGTTGGTCAGGCTGACACAGGTAGACAATGAGCAAGGCAGTTGTCTCAACACAGCTTTAATGTAGAGGCTGATTTTTATAGTTAAAATGGTGTCACAAAGTGTGTTAGGACTAAAAGGTCAGATGTGAAGCAACCAGGACTATATTTGGGAATTAATTAGTGATTATTCCTACCTACAGATTGTATTCAAAATCACGAACCAATGTGCCCCACTTTAGCTCTCCGTTCTCCTTTTACTGATCAATCGGTTTAATATTATTGAATAAAACATGTCCCAAGACTCAAAGTACAATTTGTACAATTTTTCTGTCCCATAGCTTGCACTTCCTCCCTTGCTCTCTCTCGCTCTCTCTCTCTCTGTCACATATTTGTAAAATTGTACATCGCTGCACCTCCTCTTGAAAAGCTGTTTTACATGCAAACACATACACACTTACATATGCTAACACAAGTGTTCATGTACAATATGTGCTGGTTTCAGTTCATTGTGATGCACAAGAAAAAAAGGGCTGTCCACCAAAGTAAGTTTCATCAGCATTACTATTTTTGGCTACCTTGAGCTCACAGTTCAGACACTTGAGGTCTAATTTGTGCAACTTGCTCACGCCATTCAGCAAGGCCAGCTCTCCACTTGCAACCAGATGAAGTTCATCCTTCCACTGTAATGAGCTCCGAACAGATATGAAAATTTTTTCGCAGCAATATTCCCTCCCCATGGAAACTGACAACCTGAAGTTAGGGAACGTCTTAAAAGTGCATGCAAATGGGCCAAAGGAGAGTTTTTGTCAATAGCTTTTTTCTTTTTCTTTTTTCTTTATTATCATAGGCATGGACCTCCTCCCAATACCTAAGCCACCTCCAGTTTTTAAATAAAATCATGCAATATGGCCCAGTGTAACTCTTCACTTGTATTTTTCCACTGTTAAAACCTCCTCTTCTATTTCCACTATTAATTTTTTCACTTTTTAGTAGCTTTTGTGTTACACCCCTTGCAGTGACCGAACCCATTGATCATGTAGGTTAGCAAACTGCCCACCTTATTATACACGTATTTAAAAGATACAACAGAATTGTACGTCAGATCGAAGTTTTGACGGACCGGTGCAGTCCACAGTGTGGTGCAGTCCAGTCCGCAGTGTCTCAGACTTCCGGTGTTGCTTGTCCTTGCACAAGACTACAGTGTGTCCATTCATTTCTGCCACAGTTGTGTCATTTGGATAATGTCTGCTCATGTGAAGCAGGAAGCAGACACACACTGGCAGCTGGTTCTGAGGCCCCGCTTCCATTTTTAGAGACACTTTTAAAAAACAGTAAAAAAGAAAAACAAAACAACAACCATCCATCATAATGTTTAACAAGAAAATGAGATGCTTCTTTAAGAATAACTGTAGATGTTTTTCCAGCGTTCCATATTTCCTCAGCTATTGTTTTCCTCCAGTCTATGTGGAGTGCCCCAGCTTTTTCAAACATGTACATTCAACAGCCATTGTTGCAATACTGTAGTTGTGTCTTTGCAGATGCAGTTAATAGCTCCTGAATTACAGGAGCGGTAATTTCTAAATCTCCCTCTGTGAGGTTTTGTTGCTGCTCTCTATAGATGTGACTAGTTTAGAAGTCTTGCTTTGTTCTCCGGTGTTTTTGCAGCACTGTGAGGTCCTGCTACGTTTGTTGTAGCATTGATTGTAGACAGTACTTTAGTTTAGATTTCAAGCCTTCTTCTCCTTTTGCAAGGAGCCGTTTGAAAGAGAAATGGTGTGTTTCCAAATTCTTCTTTAAAGCTTTCAGTAAAAAGTAGGCCATTGTGGTTGTGTGCTAAAGCAGGCCGAGTGACCAGTACAGACAATGGGAACCACTGGGAAGAGTAGTGTACATCCAATGGGAGGGTAGGTGGTAGATTTTTACAGACGCAAGATGGATTTTTAATGGAGGTTTGAACATTTAAATTCCAGATCACCTGGACATATCTTGTAGAGAAAAGTAAATGAGAAGGTGCTTAAGATTTAAATCCCAATATTTCAGTATTTCCACCCATGAAGGCTGGTCAAAGGTTAAAGATAGAGGTTGTTGTCCACAGTGAGGAGGACTACCTCTGACAGCATCCCTCACTTCAATTTCATTCACAGCAGAAGGCTCAGCTTGACACTGTGAACATCGTCAGTCATTACGTCACTCCTTGTGTGTGAGAGAAATGCAAACATTTACTGCCTAGCTCAAGATCCTGACGGGAATCCTGCTGGAAGAACATAATACGATATTTTGTGACTCCAAAATTGAAATGTATACAGCGGGCCTGCCCTCTAATCCATTCATATTGGCTTATATAGCAATGTAGCATGTAGCAATATTGAGTATCGGTACACTTCGATGCAGCTGTAAGGCGTTTACAGATCTTACAGTTCTAAGTTGTGAGAGTGTGAATATATGACCCTTTGTTCTCGTGTAATGACGGCATTTCCTGTTGTTCCAGGAGACCAAGTGGTACGATGAGACGACCGTAGAATTGATGGCTCCCACCATGCTTCCTGAGCTGCACCTTCTCAAACGGGTAAAGCGTGAGAGCAACGTTTCACGGCTTCTGGACTTTGTAGTCCAGTGGAAACTAGACTGTTCAGTGTATCTCCCTCACTGCTGAGGATTAGCTAAGTTAGTGTGTAGAGTGTATTGATAAATGCACAAAATATTAACAGTATCATTTCCTTATGCCATTCAAGCTATTTCTAGATAAATCTAGCATCCCCTTGACACCTTTTTTATTTTCTAATTCGTGTTATAATTGCAGATAAAGGTGAAGGGGCCACGATACTGGGAACTGTCTGTAGACCTCAGCAAAGAAACACAACATCTAAAGTAAGTATAGGAGGAAATTACTGCAAATGTCAACTTTGTTTTACAGGCAGTCACACAAATGAAACTGCTAACTGACTGATTTAAAGGACAATCTCTCTATATATCTCCCTCAGGTCCATCCTGTCCAGAGATGGGGTGTTGTACGTGAAACTAAGGGCCGGCCAGCTGCCTTACAAAGATGACCCTCAAGGCTGGAAGAGCCTGCTGGCCTCCACCGTCAACCACCGCAACTCTGGAGTCAGAGCCTTCAAGGTAAACACGTGGATATGTCACACAAACCCAATAACACCAACATGCATCATTAGAAGCCCATGTAGTTTTTGTAGAGCTGAGGGATCTCGGGAACTAGGTCAACGTGTCGGGGAAGATTTCAATGTCCTGAACAGATGGGACATGATGGTTGAACACCCAAACTTGACATTAACTTTGGATGCTTTGGATTATTGAAACATTTTCTGTGGTCCATCTTAGCTGCTGGAAATGTCCTGACATGTTGACAAAATAGACCCAAAATTGCAACGTATATATCACGTTCTTAATTTCCTTTTATTACTGGGTTTGAAACGCATTTCAAGAAATAAGTCTGCACCAATAACAGACTATAAATAGAAGTGAGTGGAATTGAATTGACTTCCTCCCCAGTGGCTGGTTGTTTCCAGTCTTGGCAGGTTGTCACTACAGCTTCAGCAGGCAGTTGTGTGGTTGACAGACTATTACTGGTTCCCTGACGGCCTCAGTGTACGCTGTCAATACACCTGCAGGTCAAGAGAGGGAAAAAAAACACAAGACACGCATATTTATTCCACTCATCCTCACTGTCCTTCCTCTTCATCTTTTTCTTCTGAGGCATTCATCCTTCCTTCCTTTCTTCCTTCTCTTGACCACATCTCCTTGTGCCCTTTTCTTTAATTCATCTCTCTGATTTTGGTATTTTCTAAAATAATCCTTTCTTCTTACTTTCCTGTCTTTCTTGTCTTTTGTATCCTTCCCTGTTTCTCTATGCGCCCTTTTATCTGTGGGTTAATGTAAATCATTTTAGAATTTCCTTGTGTGTTTCTGCAGCCCGAAGCCATCTCTACCTTCACCTCAGAGCCTGCCTTGGTCTCCTTTGCCGAGTTCTTCTGTAAAACATCTGAAGAAATGAAACACGTGAGTTTAACACACAGAAATACATGTAAGTGCTGGTTGTGCTCCTTAATTGCGTGCCCTTGCAGCCATTTGACTGTCCTGACAGAGTCTGTGGCTGGTTTGACCCATCAAAAGTAATGTGTCGGTTGTTGGTTCCACCAATTTAAAACAATGTAATTTAAAATGTCCCAGTTTACATCATTATTAAACAATATTTTAATCAAGTGTCAGGTCAGATGTGTCACCCATATTCCATATTCCATTTGTTTACTCTCCAGTATCAACGGGCTATATATTAGCAAGCTAGCGTTAGATTTGTCTGTTGGTTCAATTACACAACAGTTACATCTGGCAATCAATTGGTGTAAATATTTAGTAACAACTAATCTCTACGAAAGAACTAGTATGCGTGGTGCAACTAGTTTTAATTTAGTGATGTGTAAACGTGTTATAACTGAGCTAAGTTTGAACTAACGAACAGCTGGTGCTCATGGTTTCTCTTGTTCTGACATTTCCAAGACAACGTGGATTGTTTAGAGGTTTATTATGGACAAGAAAACACTGGGGAGTTTGGTAAATTTTCTCAGCAATTGGGGAATTTTGCTATTTCAGATACCACATTTTTTTTATAGATTTTAACTTGCTCTGACTTTAATTATGGAAAGTCACCAAGAGGCCCATTGAATGTTTTATCAAAGCCACGATGGAAACTGAGCACTAATTCACACTTTGCTCAGCATTAGTTTTGAGTTAGTGTGTGGTTGATCTGGCTGTCCCTGTCAGAAACTCTCCGGTCTGTTGAAACTTGGCTCCAAATGTTTCCTCCCTGCCAGCTGGTTTAAGAAAAGAAAGCACCCAGACATGTTTGTTTGTTTTTGTCAAAAACAAAATAAAGATGTTTACATACACCCTGCATCCCTGCTAATATTGTATATCCTGAATCAGGTCTTCTTCAGGATAGCGAGTTTAAAAGCATCCTCATATCTAGTGACAAATATGTGAAAGAAAGACTGTTTTGAATATTATATTTAGACAAAAAGTCAGCACAAACCATGAAGAGGAGTTGTATGCCTCATCAGTCCTGGCTGAATCATCATATACCACAGGAATAATATTCAAGCATCTAAATAGTCAAGAAAAATAAATGCCACATTTTTTTTAGTAAATGTCTAGGCTGATATCATACTCTTAATAGATTATATCTTTAGCTTTCCTGAAGAACATTAAAATATCAATATGCATGCCAACACACTGAATGTTTCTGTAATAAACAAAAGCTTTGTTTGGTGTACACAATGAAGGCCTTACATTAAAATGAATCTCCAACCACACCATCTTTCAGTAGAGATTAATTAAAAGTAAAATCAAATATAAAGTATTTACCAGACTTTCTATCTGTTTTTATATGTTTATGTAATAGATTATATTAAATGAACTGGATTCACAACAAGTTTCCAAGCTTTAAATTTTAACTGTTACTGTCAAATCTGATTAAAAACCACACCCACACAGTCCTGATGAAGCAGATTAGCCGACTAGTAAATAATACCTAGATGTATTTTTTCAAAACTTTGATTGTTGATTGTTTAGTCGTGACTATTCAAAGTGGCTCGCGATTTATTTAGTACTGCATTGGCAGACTTTATTGTGGTCTGAAAACATCACCTTTTTCCAACTAAGTCTTGCCCTCTTCAGACCAGCAATAAGAGCAAAGAGAAAAACACAAATACAGAAATATCACGTGTGAAATCATTTTGTGGCAGAAACCTTTGTTCATGTAGCTTCCCATCGCTCATAGAAGGAACCTGATTGAGAAAATAGGGTTTGTAAGGGCCTTTTAAATGTTAGCACACAAAGAGCAGGCACTTCATGTTTCTGTACTGCTACATGGTATGTATAGCACATGAATTAAAATAGACTGTATAGATTGTCAAGACCAATGCTTAATCTGCTTATTAATCACTTGGCTCCTATTTTCTGAGTAAAGAGGCTTCGGGTTAATTAGTTGGATTGCACAGAGGTCACTGGTTTCAACTTGCACAGTGAAATGGAAGAAAAGGTATCATTTGGAAGCGTAACGTTCTGTAATTGAATTTAACGACATGGCAATTTTGAGCCCTTCAATTTCATTTCCAAGATGTTCCAAGTGATTTTAGAATTCATTCATTTTGTGTATAAGAACCATATTAAAAAAAGCACGAACTTAAATGCACTTGCTGATGTATAAGGAGTGTTTACATGAAATAGGAACTCATACGCACAAATGGGGAAAAAATTAAATTAGGATGCTTGAATGTATGTAATTTATGCACCAACCTGTTCTCTGTACTCACTCACTCTGTCTGTATTGTGCTTGCAGAGAGAGGATACTCTAGTGTTGTTCTCGGCCATGCTGTATGAATGTGTGACGCAGGAATGTCCAGAGATGCTGCCCACGTATATTGCTATTGAGCAGGTAGCGCTCACACACACACACACACACACACACAGAGTTGTGTAAGTGCAATTGCATTCCCAAGCAACAATAATAATGAAAACTTGCCGAAAAATAAGTGAAAAAATGAAATAAAAGCAGTGTTCACTGCAGTTTCAAGCTCCAAATTGATTTTCATACTTTAATGAAATTAACTGAAACTGACGGCAACCTGTAAGTTTGGAAACCAATTTAAAAAGCTGTCGGTAACAAGATATAATTTTACATCCATGAACATTAGTTCATTAAAGTATATTCAAATGTAAAGCAATAGAGTGTGATGGCTCTGGTTGCTGTAGTGTTTTAGTTGTTGCTACATCAGATACACTCCTTTCTATGAACATAATGTTTCTCTGCTCAAAACTGCTTATACTTACTTTCACTGAGACCAAAACACAGGTATTACATGACTAAAGCTTTTAATATGCTTCTACAGTGATGAATGTAAATGGGTGTTTTGGGTAACTGTGGGTTGCAGACGCTCACAGGGGAGCCGACGCACACACCTCCCAAAATCACCACCGAAATCGAACCTTTGTTAATAGCCTGTCATCCAAATGTTATGGAAATCTGTTCGTTAAGTTTTGAAATATGTGACAGATACACTAACAGATGAAGACCTAAAGTCACTGATAGAGATAAAACACTCTGCTTATGTGAAGTCATGTTAACCCATGTTGTCGCCGGTGTCTCTCAGGCAGTGGGTGCTCTGCGTCGGGGTGACCTGCTGCAGACCTTCCCCCTGTGGCAGATGCGCCTGGTGGTGGAGTTGTGGGACAGCAGGGTGCTGCGGGGCCCCGCTAACCGCCATGACACCCTGCTCACCTCCGAGTTCCTGCCCGTCATGAAGAACATGGTGGATGTAGCTCTGGACAGCTGGCTCAAAGGTAACGAGGAGCGAGAGGGATAACGGATGGATGAATGGAGCAGTAGCAATTTAATAACTTAAACAGTTGAGAAGAGACATTTAATCTACTATGATTTTGATAATCAGTAGTAGTTTGAGTCTCTTACCAAGTAAAAATATCAAATATTCTGTTGCTGCAACTGCATAAGTGTCATCTTAAACATGTTTTTGATATTGGGTCTAGTAACAAATGGTATGTTGCACTATATTGCATATATGTGTCGCTATATGTAACTGAATTCTTTCTCCCAAAGGACTCACAACACTGCCATCTGCTCCCATCAAAATGTCTTCTTTGTTACATTTCTTACCCATTGCATCAAGTATGAATCCAGCTTAAAGACGAGTCCTTTGGGAGAGAGAATGAACCATGTGACCATGAACCAGTAAAGTCAGCTGGTTCAGCTCAAAGCAGGAACCAGTTCCTACGTTCAGTATTTTCTCCTGTTTTTCTGGTACCTGGACGATAAACAAGGCTGACATTATCAGTTATTCCAATTTAGCTGCTCATTTAATGAGGAATTACAAATTTGGACAGATACCAACTGTATTTAATTGTGTACTCACCCATATTGAGGACATAATGACACTGAACATATTAGCAGCACTTTATTACATAATTATATATTTTTTGGACTCAGTTTAGCAGCAGTGTCACTGGTTGAGTATTTCACAGACTGGATGTGTCTCAGCTTGTTTTCCTGTACAGGGTGTAGCGCAATCATACCATAGTTTAGAAGTAAAACAGACTGTGTGTACACTCAAACAAGCACACATTCCATCACTTACTTGCACACACACACACACTTACAGTAATACATGTGCACTGAGAGGGCGTGGGAAACAGGTTAAGTAGTTGGACGAGACTGTAATCATGTAAACAGTTCTAACATGCCTTCGCTTTCATGTTTCATGGAGCCTCTCGGCCCTGGCAGACGTTTCAAAGCAAAACCAAACTAACTTCCTCAAACATCAGGAATGTTGCTGTTCTCTGGAACTCACCCATGAATGAAATGTGTGTCTACATCTATCCTTGTTATTTTTTTATGATTCTTGTTTCTACTCCTCCGCTCTCAGTGCCGTTTGTCTTTCTCAGAAGTCAGTGCTGCAGTGAATTTATACACTGAAATACACCTGAAGATCTACCTGAGGGCATGCAGATTTCCAAATGATGATGGGATTCTTAGAGTTTCATGAAATACCAAAAGTTTATTACGGACAGGGAACATCATCGAATGAAATACAGTTTTGGTATATCGAATTTTATAAATGGTCCACTTAACAGAAATGCAGCAGTGTGTGTTAGACGTGTGTAACATTATTCAACACAGTTATTGTATCAGCTTGCTTTCAGGCAAAGTATAATGTGTATCAGACATTGGGCCTCAAGCAAGAACGTACATAACGGACATATTCTTATCTTAAAACGTATTATTTTTCTGTGAGGTTTGCTCTTACAGGTCTGATTCAGCGAAATCTCTTAATTGGACAAACTGAAAACTCGTAACTCGCTTGTTTAATGAAGACGTGTGTGTTCATATATGGCTGCAGTTTCTGCTCCATTTCTGGGCAGATTTCATTTAAAAAAATGTTGCCTAAGAGTAAAAAGAAGAGTTTCACACCGCAGAGAGTCTGGTCCTGCTTTTGGATATCAGTAGAGAGACCCAAAACAATTCGAAAATATTAGTGATACAGCTGTCTACGACGTGTCCTCAGAGCAGCACTGTACTGTGACAGAAATAAAGAAGGAACGGTTTGACATGAAGTTAGATGTCTTTCAAGGGGATGTGACAGTGGCGGAGATTTTATAGATAGATGTTATGATATTAGCCTACAGTAGGTGATATTAAGCTGAGGATGATACTGAACAGCAACAGAAAGACCCGAGCTGGTTTTCCAACAACTACTGAACTGTATGAGTTACTGTACCGAAATATGCCAAGCAGTGATGATGATGATGATGATCTGGTGAACAGAATACACATTTTGCATTAAATCTGTTTTAGTTCATTTTGGTTCAAATTCAGATTAAGGCATGATAATTATTGTGTCAAACAAGTGTAATCCAGACTCGTACTACAGGTCTGGACCACTTGTGAATTTTGTTCTTACCGAAGAGAAAAGTAAAATAATACATTTATTTTAAAGACAGCTACAGGTACACCTGTTATAGAAAAAACCCAGAAATAAAACTAGTTGTCATGTCAGTTTTATTTATTCGAACAATATCGCAATTTACCTGAAGGGGCTTTACATTCTGTACAGCATAAAACACCCTCTGTTCTTAGACCTTCAGTTCAAATGAGGAAAAACTCCCCAAAAAAACATTTTAACAGTGAAGAAATACCCTGTGTGTGTTTTCTCTTCTAGACAACAGCTCAGTGTTGAGGTCCTACATGAGGGGGGGGGCCCTCCCTAAGGACGCCCAGTCCATCGTGTTAGCCTGCTTCCTGGTGTACCGGTCCATCCCCTGCCTCAGGATCACACACACACAGCTGGAGGGTAAAACACATGTTCACACTGAACTGGACAGCTTCACCTGTGTACACTTATATTTGCATGTTAACACTCAGTATACTGTTCATACACATAGTGTGTAACTTTAAAATCTCACTCCTGTACAATAGAAAGTAACGAAGTACATTTATTCAAGTGCTGTATTTTTTCAGGCCTTTATTTAAGTGACAACTATAGTTCCTAGTTATTTTTCAGATTAAGATTTAAATGAAAAAAAACACATGTTAAAGTTTGATAATCGAATGCACTATTGAAGATTAACCCAGATGTTCCCAACTGTTTTTGGCTTATGACCGCTTTCAAAAAAGCTGTGTCTAGTAGGAGGATAATGGAGTATTTTTACATCTGTTGTAGTAGCACTTTTACTTAAGTAAAGGATTTGTGTACTTCTTCCACCACTGGACTTACTCATCAGATAACATAATTGAGTGTCCTTTAGCGAAGCCTCATCCCAACATCCTGTCCATAAGGACCAACTGCACACAACTGAAGAAAATGACTTGTGACAGTGATGTTGAACTCGTCTGAAGCTCTACTTTCTCTCCCTGCAGGCTGCAGCTCACTCGGGGAATTATTGTCGCGTAGCAGCCAGCTGGGCATCCCTCTCAGAGACCTGCTGAGGCTGGTACCCGTCCTGCTGGGCTCTGCATCCGGACCACACACACTGCAGGGCTTCCCTCTGCAAGCATTTTGATCCTGATGCTCAGTACTAGTCAACTGGCTAGTAAACTGTCAGAGATGCAGTTCATAGCCTGACGTTCCCGCTGCGAGCGCAGGTAGGACAGATAACTAATTTCTACCTGTAACACCTGCGGGTGTGTTCAGCAAGTGGGACAAACTTACTGCATCACTGCGACAGGCTGCCCCTCCTCTGAGAAGAACTGTTTGGAAAATACAGACTTTGTTTCCTTCTCAGCCACTAGAAAAGGGAATAACTAATATTAGAGTTTTGTAATATAATATTTCTATTTAGTTTGTTTTTTTACAGCATAAAGAAAGTTAGGCTGCAGTAAAGATGCAGTACACGTGCCATTTTTGTCGTACAACAAATCCAGAATGGGGACTTTTTTCTGACGGATACCTCTTGCTCAAATGTCCAGCGGCAGACAACTTTTCTTCACCGAACACCAAACTAGGACAGAAAGGACTGGTCAGTACAAACTGAAAGGATTGGGCTGTAGTCGTACCAGTGTCCATGCTGCCTGTAAGGGCTCTCCTGAGTAGAAGAAGAAGACAAAGTCAAGACAATAAAATAGAAAAGTACCTGCACGCCTCATGAATACTGTGGTTTATTCTGTGTCTTGATATTTACCCAGTGAGACTCAGTCAGCTGGTTCTAGTGATAAACAGGATGTCGGCTTCCTTTTTGTTTTTTACTCTTTAGTATGTCCACCACTTTGAAGAAAATCTTTTGGGAAAGCATGCGCATTTCCACGGTATTTTATGTTTCTGACAAAGAGCAGCTGAGGTCTTGCTGAGAGCTGCACTCTTTATTTTGAGTTGCTGTATTCTCTCATTAGCTGAAACTGGTCAGCCTTCTTACGGTGTTGTCCGTCATGTTGTGATTATTTAACACAGATCTTGTTGCGGTGCCAGTGTTGCATTGCTTTGGTCAAGATGAAGGTTTTCTTGAAGTGAGTCGAGGATCAAAGCAGGCTGTGGGTTTGTTTTGGGTGGTTACCCACATGAATGGAGTCCCCTAATCTTCCAGTGGTATTTTTGTAACAACGAAATGTCCTCCACAGATAAGACTGAATTAACTCAACTTTTACACTTAGTGGGAAAAAGTCGTCTTTCAGCTTTGCTTATGTGTTTTTGTTTCTTATACTTAATTAGTTAAATAAAAACCAAACGATGCCTTTAACTTGCTTTGTGAATCTCTGAAAGTGTGATCAAACTGCCAGCATCTAATGTTCAATTTAATTTAGGCTTTTTGCAAAGTGATGCAACAAAAGGCCAAGTTAATAAAAGCAGAGACAACATTCATTGGAAGAAATGCACAAAACTAACAAAATGTGTTTGGGAGGAATTAAAAACAAAGAACTTATTACTGTATTTTGTATTTTGTCAAAAGAAATTAAAAGTGACAGGAAATGTCAAACGCAGCAGGGAAGGACTTTTTTCTTGATATAGAAAGCAGCCTGGTCGGATACTTATATCAGAGCAGAGATTATGAGTGCTTATCTGAAACCAGTTTGCCTGAAATGATGGCTTTCCACCACCGCCAAAAAAAGTAAAAGACAGTTTCACTTTTCACCACAAAGGTACTCGACAGAAGTAATCTGAGTGGTCAAACTAAAATTTAAAAAGTCCAAGGAAGCAGCAGTACACGCCAACACACAGCTAGTGTGACATAAATGGCAACAATTGCTAATGAAATCAGATATTGTCCACAATGTCAGGGTTGGGTTTTTTTTCTTATGTGATACTGTTGGACTTTCTCATACAGTTGCATGCCACTGTTGTGTTCAGCCGACAACTTTGAAACCCAAGACTGGGACTTTCCTACCCGTGTAAAACTATCTGATGGTGGAAACCCCAGATCGTCACCAAAATCTAATCGACCATTTCTTCTTCTACACTTAGTTAGGTATAGGAAGAGGTCATGGTTTGGGTTAAAATAATAAGTCAACGTTGACTCTTGGTTTCACACGGGACACGAACAGCACTCTCCTGGCACAAAGCCCTGAAGGCAAACTTCTCCCACATGCCCCGTGCAGGTCAGGTGACCTTTTCACAGACCCTTTTCTGCTTCTGCGCACTGCACTGATCGCTGATAGGTTAATATGCAACTTCCCAAGTAACAGCCAAGGTACATTATTCAACATTTATTAATATGGTATAAACAAACCAGTGTGAATCAGTTTATTTTCATTGTGAATTAGAAAATGGTCGGCGGGCTGAATATCACTGTTCTAGACCTTCTAGACCCTACGTTCTAGTCCAGATGTTGTCAAAGAGTGAGGAGGGAGACACGTGAGGTGAAGTATCAACACGGTCAGTAATTACAGCTGTGACTGTGACACTCAGCTCATGGAGGCAGTTAAGGTAGCTATATTAAAACCCCAGTTATTATGATTTTGACTGAGGGGGTCCCACAGTGTCAGAGTCTGAAAACCCGCGTCTTAGCTTTTAAAGTTGTTCACAAGTCTTGGATTCTGATGTCCAGCTGGGTATGGAAACCCTGAGTGTGTGTGGGAGGACGTGCAGTCTGTGTGTTCAGCTCACTTCTAACCAACAGCTCTGAGAACATTCCAAAGCAAATGGAAAACATCCGAACAAACAAGATGTCCACACCCTCCTCAAAGAGCTGCAACACACAGAGCAGCTCCTCACACTCGGATCAAACTCTTTAGATGGTAAAATGTGTTTTGTTATTTCTTTTTGTTTATTCTGTACAATGAGGTTAGGTGAATGTTGCCTCAGGGTTAATTCACGTAAACATCAAATTTCAACTGTCCTCAGGATCATTTACTGCCTACAAATGGCAATACATATTTGTCACTGGTAGTCGGTCATTAGCTGCTCTAAAAGCAGCTTGTGAAGATTGATCTCCCTGATGATTCTGTTCTGGTACATTTAGGTGGTTTAGAGTATGTTGTACATGGGAATTATACTTAGAGCGTTCACTACTTTATGTGTTTCTTTTTCTTTTTGATACAGGTGACCCCTTACCCCCTACATGTACTTGCAAGGTGTGTCTCTGCATTTGTTTTGTGCTTGAAGAAGAGGTTGCGCCCGAGACGTCACATGGTGGCATACTGATAAATGTCCATGGGAGCATTATCACATCTTTCACATGTACTTCTGTCCAGCACCTAATATTCATCGCGTTTGGATGTGTGTACTTTTCGTAAACTTCTTTATAATGATGGATCAACAATGTCTCTTCTATTTTTCGTACATCTACTCTTCCTCATACCGAAGCTAATTCCCCTGGTTTGGGTGGACAAAACACAGGATTTGAAGCATCTGTTAAGCTCTGAATTTGCTGATCCACCCACATTTAAACACCATTGTGCTTCCTGCTGAACAGTATTAAACAAAGTTTCTCTGAAGGATTTTTCTCAGCACTTTAACCTCGAAAAAGGCCCCAAAATAGCAACCAGACATGACTCACATACTTTTAATGGTTAAAAGAAACTTTTAGTCCCGCAATTGTGTGAGCTTGGATGTTTTATTTTGCCACAAGAAGACATTTTGTGGTTATTTCTGTTATGTCTTTGTAGCATACTTCCTGGCTTTTATCAGCGCTCAGAGTTATTTGGGTGGATACTTTACACGGTTCTAGTGTCCATCTAAACACCAATGCTTAATTTTCTCATCACTCTTTATTCTGTACATACTGTATCGTTTGTATGTGACAACTGAGGCGTCAGGTATTTCCCTTAGGAGAGTGAATATTAGACTCCAAATAACATGACAATGTTGCTCCATGTCTGCTGGATGTGTAAATAGGCAAATGTATGCTAATATGTTCACCATAACCACTTTTTAAGATGATAATAGTCAATGTTGTGTAGCTTGTTCTGCTGCCCAAATGCAGCTTTAATGCTCCAAAATGTAGGACCGGTAAATAATAATAAACATAATAAATATGTCTCCAAACATAAATTAAGTTAAGTAGAGAAAATAAAGTGTGCAAGCTTCACTTGCACACTGTCTGCATTAGACTTATATGAATACCTAGAGATTAGATGAAATCTTATTTGCCAGCTTTACGGACCTCCCACCTCGCTATGCGGACATGCCAGCCATGTGGTATCATGTTTGACAGGGTATCCAGTATCACGCAGTGTAATTTCTAAGATATCCAGGCCTTCAGTGTGTTGCTGTGTGTTTAGCTTGATGATGATGTGCGTGTTTTTTCCTGGAAACACTTGGCGTTTCAGTCAACATAACAAACATTCCAGGGAAATGTCACATGACAGTCTGGGGCCAACAGGAACTGGGACAGCCCGAGGTTGTCTTTGGTGTGTCTCTAAGAGGATCAAAGTCTGGTAGTTTTAATAGACATGTAGTCTCCACTGAAGGCCGCTTAAAGGACTCTTCTTCTTTCCTGAACTTGTATGAGCTCCTGCTTTTGTGATGCTTCAGGGCCACAGTGCGTTCTCAGAAAAAGGCTAAATACCAAAGACGAAACATCACATTTTACTAGCTAAGTAATCCCTCGTGCTGACAAGGAGACGCTTAGTCTGAAGCAGTTTAGCAACTGCAGCTCATCTCAAGATGCAGGTTGTTTGTTGATACACGTTTTGTTTGTGAAATGTGTGTTTAGATGTGTTTTGATACCAGGTTGAAACTGGAGATGGAGATTAAAAAGAGGAGTCGAAGAGGGACACAGGATAAAAGAGTGAAAGTGAAACTAAACTGAGGCTGACTTTAGCTGCTCTTGTCATTTCATTGCGGTTGCTCTCTAAATTAGAAATACCAGCAGATAACACTCAGCAAAACTCAAATAGAAAACACATTTAACAGCAATGTGACTCGCTGAAGACGTGGCTGCTGCGTTCAGCAACAGTGAGGCTGACTTTCTCATAAAGGGGGAGGAGAGGAGGCTCTGTCAAATGTGTCTGCATGTGTCTCCATCCTGACTTCAACCACTAACAATATACATGACACCTGGCCAAATATTAGCCTGAATCACAGTCTAATACTGTACAATCTATGTCAAAGAAGAAACAACCTCTGGTGAAACTGGTAGCAAGAGTTCCAGCGATTGAAGCAGGAGATGTTGAGTTTTAGCGACAGACACGGTGACGGTGGCCCATTGACGGCGTTAGTCTTTGAATCACTTCGCGGGCCGAGAACACAAGATCAAAAGAATTATAATAATCAATAATAATAAATAAATATTTGATTCTTTCTCAGTCTGCTTTCTTGTCAGAATTGTTTCATCCCCACTTCACTAGTTTATGCTGTTTTGGGGCATTTGCTGAGAAGTCTGTTTCCCTCAGGTGGACAGTCTCATCGCAGGATACTGAAAGCAATTACCATTTAATTTCCCGTAAACTTCAGCTGTGCCTTGAGCTTAATGCTATCATGCTAATGCCATTTGTTTTGTAGTGTTAGACACTTTTTTTTAGCTGGAAGCATAGCAGACTTCCTGTCTCCTAGCTCAGTAAGCAAGTAACTTCATACATACCACATTTAAATTTTGCCCGTTGAAATGTTGCTGTGGAGCACAGTGATGCTGAAGAATAATCAAAAGGAAACAACATAGCATACCAAGAGGAACGTTAACTCTTGACTCTCATACTTGCTATCAGGGTTTGGCAGTTTGTCCCTTTATCAGCTCCAGGGGTGGTCTATCACTAAATCAATAACACTGGTGATGAAGACGCTAAGCCTTTCTGACTTTGGATTCATTGTACTGGATCAGATTTAGATGCCTAAACAGATGTAAGATTGTGTAATAATGTGGGAGTTGTGTTTTGTTCTAGACTACACAGAGGCATGTGTTGGGAAACCTTGACTGAGACCAGTGTTTGTCAGGACTGTCTGTCTGTATCGAGCCTGTGGGAAAAAAGTCCTGTTGTTTGTTTCCACAATAAGCCAATCTAAGCCTGTCACAGTGAACACGCCCTCCAACCCTGTGGCTTTTCTCATGTCTTAACTTCACACACAGGAGTACAAAGTATTGAAGTGCATTTTATTTTAACCCTTACTTATTTAACAATATCACAAATGACACGTTCAAGGACTCTGATCTGACTGCAGCTCCTTATAAAACCACCAAGGAGACAAAACTGAGTGTCACATGACAAAGTAGTAAAGAAAAGGATTTAAAAAGGGGCCTTTTTTTTGAAGTTATCCTTCTCTATAATCTTTTCAGTACATCATAGGACCTGAGACAACAGAGTTCTCCTTCTTTTAAGTTCTACACAGTTCAGTCAGCTGTATGAGTAATTGATACTTGAATTTGATTTTGAATGTACAAAGAACATGAACGCGATTTGAATCGTTTTGAAGTACAATGACTGCTCTTTCCTGACTGACTTTTGTACTTTTTTTGACCACAAGACAGGAAATCCTACATCTCTGCCTTTGTGATTTTTGTCGTCGTTTAGTTTGTTTGTCATGCCAATAAGCCAGAAGACATTGCAATACTTTTCCTCCAATAAAACAGCTAAGGCTGGAAAATACATGTAAGAAATTACCAACACAGTGAATCTCTTATTGACCTAAATTTACCCACATTCTTTTACGTCAGGCCATGTATCTTTATTTTCTGTTCAATTTTGGTTGCATTTCCCCTCTCCTTTCCCATCCAGACAACAGTACCACCTCCATCATCGTTAACGTTATTTTAAAAGTTGTCCCCTTTTCTTACCCTTAGTTGAAAGTCATTAGTGATCACTAGTTATTGATTCCTACCCTTTTTGGCTTTTGACCCCTCGAAGGAATTCTGCATTTTGGAAAATACGTGTATTTGCTTTCTTGCCGAGAGTCAAATGAGAAGATGGATACCGCTCTCATATCGGTCTGTTAATATGTAGAGCCAGGGGATCTTAGCTTAGCATAAAGACTGGAAACAGGGGGAAACAGATAGCCTGGCTCTGTCCAAAGGTAACAAAGTCTGCATACCAGCACCTCTAAAGCTCACTAACTAACTAACACATATCTGTCACATAAGAGTATTTTCCAAACTGCTATTCCTTTTAAAATGCAACAATGTCTACTTGCGACCCCTCGTCACTGATTACACGTGTTTACTGGTAATTAAGTAAATCCAGTAAATTAGAAAGATTTGAGGAAAAATACACATAATGTTGTGCAACAAAATGTTTTTTCTGTTATCTTACCCTGTTAATCATCTCATGACCCGTCTGATTTATCTTGCACTTATCTATAACTCCATGTGGGGGACCCAACCTACTGGTTTAGGTAATACAGGCTGGTATCACTCCCTTACTCACCTAATTTGGTACATTTCAGTTCAACATGCAGAAATCTGTTCCTCCGAATTATTTGACAGTTATTGCAACATCTGTACTGGGAGGAGTTCATAATCCCGACATGACGCCACATCTTCACTTCCCTCTCCTCCAACGTCCACTTTTCGTCACCGGGTCAACACTACAAGCAGCAGTGTTTCCGCACACTTCAAGAGGAATTATGTAAATCTAAACAGGAAATTTCTCACTTAGCATTTATGCAGGAACTTGGGCTTGAGTTTATCTCCGTTTACGTCATTGAATACTGAAGTTGTGTGTCCGCATGAGGAAGTCACATCCATCCCACTGAGACCTAAGCAAGAAAAATGTGGTTGACACTTCCAAACATTCATTTAAAAAGACACCATTTCCCCTCAACTATTAACCCATGTCCACTTTTGAGCAAGGCACCAGGAGCTAACTAAACAAGCTGCAGGGAAGTCACCCCAGCGTTTACCACAACTTCTGCTTTTTATTCCTCTGTGTGTTCATGAAAATGTGCTGAATTCCCCAGTCTTTTTATGCATGCCAGCTTTAAATATATCTGCATAATGTCCTGTATTATTAGTATATGAAACATGGGAGAAGAAAAGAAGGATGACGGACATCTGCATATGGATGATGTGTATGTGACTTTAATTTCAGTTCTTTATGGTATTATTTGAACGGTTGTATTTCTTTTATTGGTTTATGGTGGAATATGTATGTATAACATATGTTATGTTATTTTAATCTATGGTCTTTATATCTTACAGTATGTCTTTAATCAGCATTTGTTGATTGGGATGAGAGTACTGTAATTCCATGATTTTTGGATTAATAAATTGAAGCCTTCTATTTGGCCACATAATTGGGTACATTACAAGCTTCTTGCAAATAAGTAGGTTGGATGAACACTTCTTGGACTAGGTAAGTTCTCATGCAGAAAAATGTACCATAGAAAAATGATTTTTAGACACTTTCATTGTTTGTTTTTTATTTCCTACACTTTCTACCCTCTGGATCCAACTATTCCTGCTGATGATGAGTGAACTTTAACACTAATAAAGGTCAGTGATTGGTGTGTTTGTACCTTCAACCATTGTTAAATGAATGGATGTGTCTATACAGCATGTCTTGGTGCCTATGTGTGTTTGTGATCTAGTTTGGCACAGATGACAAACAGAGCTCCATTCATGATGAGGCTTCCTCTGGTGCAGCAGAGGGGGAAGGACTGACAGGAGGTGGGTGTGACCAGAAATACGAAAATGTATTACACTGCAAGTCTCGTAGCCACCTCAGTATGAATGGTGGAGCTGGGGAGGACAGCTCTGGTGCAGCAATTAAGAAAGTTAGTGAGGAGACACACACAGAGAGAGAGAGGGGGGGGGGGGGGGGTGAAAGCGCGCACACGGTTTGTGTTCAGGATGATTTTTAGTCCGCAGTGCAAAAGTTTGAAAGTGAAAGAAAATGTGTCAGTTCAAATACTGGTGCAGATGCGAACCTCGCAAATGTTGGCTGAGTTTAAAAAGAAAAAGAAAAGACGTGCAAAGTGTGCGCCTGGCCGGCAGTGAAGTGGGGTAAGTCTGCCATTCATTCAGTTACTTTTCTTTTATGAAATAAACGCATAAAACTCTGACGTTTTCCTCTTCACAGCTGTGCTCTCTTCAAAGACCAAACGAGGAAGCAGCTTCTGGCTTTGATAAGACTTTGCATTCACTGAGGTTGAGTTTGTGCAACTTCACAGCGATATTTCAATACTTTTTTTTGTTGTTGCACAGAATCAG